>NW_027306095.1:300000-567000 GCF_964355755.1 Antedon mediterranea
TTTTGTGTAATCCAGTTTCATCGAAATGTACAAAATTGTCTAAAACGTCTCTAAATGCGATTTGAAGCTATTTTGTGCACTTTGTCATTTTTGTGTGAAAAGTTTCATCGAAATGCACAAAATGGTCTAAAACGTCTCCAATTGCGATTTGAAGCTATTTTGTGCACTTTGATGTTTTTTTGTGAAAAGTTTCATCGAAATGCACAAAATGGTCTAAAACGTCTCTAAATGCGATTTGAAGCTATTTTGTGCACTTTGTCGTTTTTGTGTGAAAAGTTTCATCGAAATGCATTTCGATGTAACTTGATTACACAAAAATATCAAAGTGCTTAAAATCACATTTGAAACCGTTTTAGACCATTTTGAGCATTTCGATAAAACTTTTCACACAAAACATCAAAGTGCACAAAATAACTTCAAATCGCAATTGGAGACGTTTTAGACCATTTTGTGCATTTCGATGAAACTTTTCACACAAAAACGACAAAGTGCACAAAATAGCTTCAAATCGCATTTAGAGACGTTTTAGACAATTTTGTACATTTCGATGAAACTGGATTACACAAAACATCAAAGTGCACAAAATTGCTTCAAATCGCATTTGGAGACGTTTTAGACCATTTTGTGCATTTCGAAAAAACTTTTCACACAAAAACGACAAAGTGCACAAAATAGCTTCAAATCGCATTTGCAGACGTTTTAGAACATTTTGTGCATTTCGATGAAACTTTTCACACAAAAACATCAAAGTGCACAAAATTGCTTCAAATCGCATTTGGAGACGTTTTAGACCATTTTGAGCAATTCGATGAAACTTTTCACACAAAAACGACAAAGTGCACAAAATAGCTTCAAATCGCATTTAGAGACGTTTTAGACAATTTTGTGCCTTTCGATGAAACTTTTCACAAAAAAACATCAAAGTGCACAAAATAGCTTCAAATCGCATTTGCAGACGTTTTAGACCATTTTGTGCATTTCGATGAAACTTTTCACACAAAAACATCAAAGTGCACAAAATTGCTTCAAATCGCATTTAGAGACGTTTTAGACCATTTTGTGCATTTCGATGAAACTTTTCACACAAAAACATCAAAGTGCACAAAATAGCTTCAAATCGCATTTGCAGACGTTTTAGACCATTTTGTGCATTTCGATGAAACTTTTCACACAAAAACGACAAAGTGCACAAAATATCTTCAAATCGCATTTGGAGACGTTTTAGACCATTTTGAGCATTTCGATGAAACTTTTCACACAAAAACGACAAAGTGCACAAAATAGCTTCAAATCGCATTTAGAGACGTTTTAGACCATTTTGTGCATTTCGATGAAACTTTTCACAAAAAAACATCAAAGTGCACTAAATAGCTTCAAATCGCATTTAGAGACGTTTTAGACCATTTTGTGCATTTCGATGAAACTTTTCAGAAAAAAACATCAAAGTGCACAAAATAGCTTCAAATCGCATTTGGAGACGTTTTAGACCATTTTGAGCATTTCGATGAAACTTTTCACACAAAAACGACAAAGTGCACAAAATAGCTTCAAATCGCATTTAGAGACGTTTTAGACCATTTTGTGCATTTCGATGAAACTTTTCACACAAAAACATCAAAGTGCACAAAATAGCTTCAAATCGCATTTAGAGACGTTTTAGACCATTTTGTGTATTTCGATGAAACTTTTCACACAAAAACATCAAAGTGCACAAAATAGCTTCAAATCGCATTTGGAGACGTTTTAGACCATGTTGTGCATTTTGAAAAAACTTGATTACACAAAAATATCAAAGTGCTTAAAATCACATTTGAAACCGTTTTAGACAATTTTGAGCATTTCGATAAAACTTTTCACACAAAACATTAAAGTGCACAAAATAGCAAACTTTTTACACAAAACATCAAAGTGCACAAAAGAGCTCCAAATCGCATTGGGAGACGTTTTAGACCATTTTGTGCATTTCGAAAAAACTTTTCACTCAAAAACATCAAAGTGCATACAATAGCTTAATATCGTATTTGGAGACGTTTTAGACAATTTTGTGCATTTCGATGAAACTTTTCACACAAAAACATCAAAGTGCACAAAATAGCTTCAAATCGCATTTGCAGACGTTTTAAACCATTTTGTGCATTTCGATGAAACTTGATTACACAAAACATCAAAGTGCTTAAAATCACATTTGAAACCGTTTTAGACCATTTTGAGAATTTCGATAAAACTTTACACACAAAAACATCAAAGTGCACAAAATAGCTTCAAATCGCATTTAGAGACGTTTTAGACCATTTTGTGTATTTCGATGAAACTTTTCACACAAAAACATCAAAGTGCACAAAATAGCTTCAAATCGCATTTGGAGACGTTTTAGACCATGTTGTGCATTTCGAAAAAACTTGATTACACAAAAATATCAAAGTGCTTAAAATCACATTTGAAACCGTTTTAGACAATTTTGAGCATTTCGATAAAACTTTTCACACAAAACATTAAAGTGCACAAAATAGCAAACTTTTTACACAAAACATCAAAGTGCACAAAAGAGCTCCAAATCGCATTGCGAGACGTTTTAGACCATTTTGTGCATTTCGAAAAAACTTTTCACTCAAAAACATCAAAGTGCATACAAGAGCTTAATATCGTATTTGGAGACGTTTTAGACAATTTTGTGCATTTCGATGAAACTTTTCACACAAAAACATCAAAGTGCACAAAATAGCTTCAAATCGCATTTGCAGACGTTTTAAACCATTTTGTGCATTTCGATGAAACTTGATTACACAAAAACATCAAAGTGCTTAAAATCTCATTTGAAACCGTTTTAGACCATTTTGAGAATTTCGATAAAACTTTTCACACAAAACATTAAAGTGCACAAAATAGCTTTAAATCGCATTTGCAGACGTTTTAGACCATTTTGTGCATTTCGATGAAACTTGATTACACAAAAATATCAAAGTGCTTAAAATCACATTTGAAACCGTTTTAGACCATTTTGAGCATTTCGATAAAACTTTTCACACAAAACATCAAAGTGCACAAAATAACTTCAAATCGCAATTGGAGACGTTTTAGACCATTTTGTGCATTTCGAAAAAACTTTTCACACAAAAACGACAAAGTGCACAAAATAGCTTCAAATCGCATTTGCAGACGTTTTAGACCATTTTGTGCATTTCGATGAAACTTTTCACACAAAAACATCAAAGTGCACAAAATTGCTTCAAATCGCATTTGGAGACGTTTTAGACCATTTTGAGCATTTCGATGAAACTTTTCACACAAAAACGACAAAGTGCACAAAATAGCTTCAAATCGCATTTAGAGACGTTTTAGACAATTTTGTGCATTTCGATGAAACTTTTCACAAAAAAACATCAAAGTGCACAAAATAGCTTCAAATCGCATTTAGAGACGTTTTAGACCATTTTGTGCATTTCGATGAAACTTTTCACAAAAAAACATCAAAGTGCACAAAATAGCTTCAAATCGCATTTAGAGACGTTTTAGACCATTTTGTGCATTTCGATGAAACTTTTCACACAAAAACATCAAAGTGCACAAAATAGCTTCAAATCGCATTTAGAGAAGTTTTAGACCATTTTGTGCATTTCGATGAAACTTTTCACAAAAAAACATCAAAGTGCACAAAATAGCTTCAAATCGCATTTGGAGACGTTTTAGACCATTTTGAGCATTTCGATGAAACTTGATTACACAAAAATATCAAAGTGCTTAAAATCACATTTGAAACCGTTTTAGACCATTTTGAGCATTTCGATAAAACTTTTCACACAAAACATCAAAGTGCACAAAATAGCTTCAAATCGCATTTGGAGACGTTTTAGACCATGTTGTGCATTTCGAAAAAACTTGATTACACAAAAATATCAAAGTGCTTAAAATCACATTTGAAACCGTTTTAGACAATTTTGAGCATTTCGAAAAAACTTTTCACACAAAACATTAAAGTGCACAAAATAGCAAACTTTTTACACAAAACATCAAAGTGCACAAAAGAGCTCCAAATCGCATTGGGAGACGTTTTAGAACATTTTGTGCATTTCGATGAAACTTTTCACACAAAAACATCAAAGTGCACAAAATTGCTTCAAATCGCATTTGGAGACGTTTTAGACCATTTTGAGCAATTCGATGAAACTTTTCACACAAAAACGACAAAGTGCACAAAATAGCTTCAAATCGCATTTAGAGACGTTTTAGACAATTTTGTGCCTTTCGATGAAACTTTTCACAAAAAAACATCAAAGTGCACAAAATAGCTTCAAATCGCATTTGCAGACGTTTTAAACCATTTTGTGCATTTCGATGAAACTTGATTACACAAAAACATCAAAGTGCTTAAAATCACATTTGAAACCGTTTTAGACCATTTTGAGAATTTCGATAAAACTTTTCACACAAAACATTAAAGTGCACAAAATAGCTTTAAATCGCATTTGCAGACGTTTTAGACCATTTTGTGCATTTCGATGAAACTTGATTACACAAAAATATCAAAGTGCTTAAAATCACATTTGAAACCGTTTTAGACCATTTTGAGCATTTCGATAAAACTTTTCACACAAAACATCAAAGTGCACAAAATAACTTCAAATCGCAATTGGAGACGTTTTAGACCATTTTGTGCATTTCGAAAAAACTTTTCACACAAAAACGACAAAGTGCACAAAATAGCTTCAAATCGCATTTGCAGACGTTTTAGACCATTTTGTGCATTTCGATGAAACTTTTCACACAAAAACATCAAAGTGCACAAAATTGCTTCAAATCGCATTTGGAGACGTTTTAGACCATTTTGAGCATTTCGATGAAACTTTTCACACAAAAACGACAAAGTGCACAAAATAGCTTCAAATCGCATTTAGAGACGTTTTAGACAATTTTGTGCATTTCGATGAAACTTTTCACAAAAAAACATCAAAGTGCACAAAATAGCTTCAAATCGCATTTAGAGACGTTTTAGACCATTTTGTGCATTTCGATGAAACTTTTCACAAAAAAACATCAAAGTGCACAAAATAGCTTCAAATCGCATTTAGAGACGTTTTAGACCATTTTGTGCATTTCGATGAAACTTTTCACACAAAAACATCAAAGTGCACAAAATAGCTTCAAATCGCATTTAGAGACGTTTTAGACCATTTTGTGCATTTCGATGAAACTTTTCACAAAAAAACATCAAAGTGCACAAAATAGCTTCAAATCGCATTTGGAGACGTTTTAGACCATTTTGAGCATTTCGATGAAACTTGATTACACAAAAATATCAAAGTGCTTAAAATCACATTTGAAACCGTTTTAGACCATTTTGAGCATTTCGATAAAACTTTTCACACAAAACATCAAAGTGCACAAAATAGCTTCAAATCGCATTTGGAGACGTTTTAGACCATTTTGTGCATTTCGAAAAAACTTGATTACACAAAAATATCAAAGTGCTTAAAATCACATTTGAAACCGTTTTAGACAATTTTGAGCATTTCGAAAAAACTTTTCACACAAAACATTAAAGTGCACAAAATAGCAAACTTTTTACACAAAACATCAAAGTGCACAAAAGAGCTCCAAATCGCATTGGGAGACGTTTTAGAACATTTTGTGCATTTCGATGAAACTTTTCACACAAAAACATCAAAGTGCACAAAATTGCTTCAAATCGCATTTGGAGACGTTTTAGACCATTTTGAGCAATTCGATGAAACTTTTCACACAAAAACGACAAAGTGCACAAAATAGCTTCAAATCGCATTTAGAGACGTTTTAGACAATTTTGTGCCTTTCGATGAAACTTTTCAAAAAAAAACATCAAAGTGCACAAAATAGGTTCAAATCGCATTTGCAGACGTTTTAGACCATTTTGTGCATTTCGATGAAACTTTTCACACAAAAACATCAAAGTGCACAAAATTGCTTCAAATCGCATTTAGAGACGTTTTAGACCATTTTGTGCATTTCGATGAAACTTTTCACACAAAAACATCAAAGTGCACAAAATAGCTTCAAATCGCATTTGCAGACGTTTTAGACCATTTTGTGCATTTCGATGAAACTTTTCACACAAAAACGACAAAGTGCACAAAATATCTTCAAATCGCATTTGGAGACGTTTTAGACCATTTTGAGCATTTCGATGAAACTTTTCACACAAAAACGACAAAGTGCACAAAATAGCTTCAAATCGCATTTAGAGACGTTTTAGACCATTTTGTGCATTTCGATGAAACTTTTCACAAAAAAACATCAAAGTGCACTAAATAGCTTCAAATCGCATTTAGAGACGTTTTAGACCATTTTGTGCATTTCGATGAAACTTTTCAGAAAAAAACATCAAAGTGCACAAAATAGCTTCAAATCGCATTTGGAGACGTTTTAGACCATTTTGAGCATTTCGATGAAACTTTTCACACAAAAACGACAAAGTGCACAAAATAGCTTCAAATCGCATTTAGAGACGTTTTAGACCATTTTGTGCATTTCGATGAAACTTTTCACACAAAAACATCAAAGTGCACAAAATAGCTTCAAATCGCATTTAGAGACGTTTTAGACCATTTTGTGTATTTCGATGAAACTTTTCACACAAAAACATCAAAGTGCACAAAATAGCTTCAAATCGCATTTGGAGACGTTTTAGACCATGTTGTGCATTTCGAAAAAACTTGATTACACAAAAATATCAAAGTGCTTAAAATCACATTTGAAACCGTTTTAGACAATTTTGAGCATTTCGATAAAACTTTTCACACAAAACATTAAAGTGCACAAAATAGCAAACTTTTTACACAAAACATCAAAGTGCACAAAAGAGCTCCAAATCGCATTGGGAGACGTTTTAGACCATTTTGTGCATTTCGAAAAAACTTTTCACTCAAAAACATCAAAGTGCATACAATAGCTTAATATCGTATTTGGAGACGTTTTAGACAATTTTGTGCATTTCGATGAAACTTTTCACACAAAAACATCAAAGTGCACAAAATAGCTTCAAATCGCATTTGCAGACGTTTTAAACCATTTTGTGCATTTCGATGAAACTTGATTACACAAAACATCAAAGTGCTTAAAATCACATTTGAAACCGTTTTAGACCATTTTGAGAATTTCGATAAAACTTTACACACAAAAACATCAAAGTGCACAAAATAACTTCAAATCGCATTTAGAGACGTTTTAGACCATTTTGTGTATTTCGATGAAACTTTTCACACAAAAACATCAAAGTGCACAAAATAGCTTCAAATCGCATTTGGAGACGTTTTAGACCATGTTGTGCATTTCGAAAAAACTTGATTACACAAAAATATCAAAGTGCTTAAAATCACATTTGAAACCGTTTTAGACAATTTTGAGCATTTCGATAAAACTTTTCACACAAAACATTAAAGTGCACAAAATAGCAAACTTTTTACACAAAACATCAAAGTGCACAAAAGAGCTCCAAATCGCATTGGGAGACGTTTTAGACCATTTTGTGCATTTCGAAAAAACTTTTCACTCAAAAACATCAAAGTGCATACAAGAGCTTAATATCGTATTTGGAGACGTTTTAGACAATTTTGTGCATTTCGATGAAACTTTTCACACAAAAACATCAAAGTGCACAAAATAGCTTCAAATCGCATTTGCAGACGTTTTAAACCATTTTGTGCATTTCGATGAAACTTGATTACACAAAAACATCAAAGTGCTTAAAATCTCATTTGAAACCGTTTTAGACCATTTTGAGAATTTCGATAAAAATTTTCACACAAAACATTAAAGTGCACAAAATAGCTTTAAATCGCATTTGCAGACGTTTTAGACCATTTTGTGCATTTTGATGAAACTTGATTACACAAAAATATCAAAGTGCTTAAAATCACATTTGAAACCGTTTTAGACCATTTTGAGCATTTCGATAAAACTTTTCACACAAAACATCAAAGTGCACAAAATAACTTCAAATCGCAATTGGAGACGTTTTAGACCATTTTGTGCATTTCGAAAAAACTTTTCACACAAAAACGACAAAGTGCACAAAATAGCTTCAAATCGCATTTTCAGACGTTTTAGACCATTTTGTTTTGTGCATTTCGATGAAACTTTTCACACAAAAACATCAAAGTGCACAAAATTGCTTCAAATCGCATTTGGAGACGTTTTAGACCATTTTGAGCATTTCGATGAAACTTTTCACACAAAAACGACAAAGTGCACAAAATAGCTTCAAATCGCATTTAGAGACGTTTTAGACAATTTTGTGCATTTCGATGAAACTTTTCACAAAAAAACATCAAAGTGCACAAAATAGCTTCAAATCGCATTTAGAGACGTTTTAGACCATTTTGTGCATTTCGATGAAACTTTTCACAAAAAAACATCAAAGTGCACAAAATAGCTTCAAATCGCATTTAGAGACGTTTTAGACCATTTTGTGCATTTCGATGAAACTTTTCACACAAAAACATCAAAGTGCACAAAATAGCTTCAAATCGCATTTAGAGACGTTTTAGACCATTTTGTGCATTTCGATGAAACTTTTCACAAAAAAACATCAAAGTGCACAAAATAGCTTCAAATCGCATTTGGAGACGTTTTAGACCATTTTGAGCATTTCGATGAAACTTGATTACACAAAAATATCAAAGTGCTTAAAATCACATTTGAAACCGTTTTAGACCATTTTGAGCATTTCGATAAAACTTTTCACACAAAACATCAAAGTGCACAAAATAACTTCAAATCGCATTTGGAGACGTTTTAGACCATTTTGTGCATTTCGAATAAACTTTTCACACAAAAACATCAAAGTGCACAAAATAGCTTCAAATCGCATTTGGAGACGTTTTAGACCATGTTGTGCATTTCGAAAAAACTTGATTACACAAAAATATCAAAGTGCTTAAAATCACATTTGAAACCGTTTTAGACAATTTTGAGCATTTCGATAAAACTTTTCACACAAAACATTAAAGTGCACAAAATAGCAAACTTTTTACACAAAACATCAAAGTGCACAAAAGAGCTCCAAATCGCATTTGGAGACGTTTTAGACCATTTTGTTCATTTCGAAAAAACTTTTCACTCAAAAACATCAAAGTGCATACAATAGCTTAATATCGTATTTGGAGACGTTTTAGACAATTTTGTGCATTTCGATGAAACTTTTCACACAAAAACATCAAAGTGCACAAAATAGCTTCAAATCGCATTTGCAGACGTTTTAAACCATTTAGTGCATTTCGATGAAACTTGATTACACAAAAACATCAAAGTGCTTAAAATCACATTTGAAACCGTTTTAGACCATTTTGAGAATTTCGATAAAACTTTTCACACAAAACATTAAAGTGCACAAAATAGCTTTAAATCGCATTTGCAGACGTTTTAGACCATTTTGTGCATTTCGATGAAACTTGATTACACAAAAATATCAAAGTGCTTAAAATCACATTTGAAACCGTTTTAGACCATTTTGAGCATTTCGATAAAACTTTTCACACAAAACATCAAAGTGCACAAAATAACTTCAAATCGCAATTGGAGACGTTTTAGACCATTTTGTGCATTTCGATGAAACTTTTCACACAAAAACGACAAAGTGCACAAAATAGCTTCAAATCGCATTTAGAGACGTTTTAGACAATTTTATACATTTCGATTAAACTGGATTACACAAAACATCAAAGTGCACAAAATTGCTTCAAATCGCATTTGGAGACGTTTTAGACCATTTTGTGCATTTCGAAAAAACTTTTCACACAAAAACGACAAAGTGCACAAAATAGCTTCAAATTGCATTTGCAGACGTTTTAGACCATTTTGTGCATTTCGATGAAACTTTTCACACAAAAACATCAAAGTGCACAAAATTGCTTCAAATCGCATTTGGAGACGTTTTAGACCATTTTGAGCATTTCGATGAAACTTTTAACACAAAAACGACAAAGTTCACAAAATAGCTTCAAATCGCATTTAGAGACGTTTTAGACAATTTTGTGCCTTTCGATGAAACTTTTCACAAAAAAACATCAAAGTGCACAAAATAGCTTCAAATCGCATTTGCAGACGTTTTAGACCATTTTGTGCATTTCGATGAAACTTTTCACACAAAAACATCAAAGTGCACAAAATTGCTTCAAATCGCATTTGGAGACGTTTTAGACCATTTTGAGCATTTCGATGAAACTTTTCACACAAAAACGACAAAGTGCACAAAATAGCTTCAAATCGCATTTAGAGACGTTTTAGACCATTTTGTGCATTTCGATGAAACTTTTCACAAAAAAACATCAAAGTGCACAAAATAGCTTCAAATCGCATTTAGAGACGTTTTAGACCATTTTGTGCATTTCGATGAAACTTTTCACACAAAAACATCAAAGTGCACAAAATAGCTTCAAATCGCATTTAGAGACGTTTTAGACCATTTTGTGCATTTCGATGAAACTTTTCACACAAAAACATCAAAGTGCACAAAATAGCTTCAAATCGCATTTGGAGACGTTTTAGACCATGTTGTGCATTTCGAAAAAACTTGATTACACAAAAACATCAAAGTGCTTAAAATCACATTTGAAACCGTTTTAGACCATTTTGAGAATTTCGATAAAACTTTTACACAAAACATTAAAGTGCACAAAATAGCTTTAAATCGCATTTGCAGACGTTTTAGACCATTTTGTGCATTTCGATGAAACTGGATTACACAAAACATCAAAGTGCACAAAATTGCTTCAAATCGCATTTGGAGACGTTTTAGACCATTTTGTGCATTTCGAAAAAACTTTTCACACAAAAACGACAAAGTGCACAAAATAGCTTCAAATCACATTTGAAACCGTTTTAGACCATTTTGAGAATTTCGATAAAACTTTTACACAAAACATTAAAGTGCACAAAATAGCTTTAAATCGCATTTGCAGACGTTTTAGACCATTTTGTGCATTTCGATGAAACTTGATTACACAAAAATATCAAAGTGCTTAAAATCACATTTGAAACCGTTTTAGACCATTTTGAGCATTTCGATAAAACTTTTCACACAAAACATCAAAGTGCACAAAATAACTTCAAATCGCAATTGGAGACGTTTTAGACCATTTTGTGCATTTCGATGAAACTTTTCACACAAAAACGACAAAGTGCACAAAATAGCTTCAAATCGCATTTAGAGACGTTTTAGACAATTTTGTACATTTCGATGAAACTGGATTACACAAAACATCAAAGTGCACAAAATTGCTTCAAATCGCATTTGGAGACGTTTTAGACCATTTTGTGCATTTCGAAAAAACTTTTCACACAAAAACGACAAAGTGCACAAAATAGCTTCAAATCGCATTTGAAGACGTTTTAGACCATTTTGTGCATTTCGATGAAACTTTTCACACAAAAACATCAAAGTGCACAAAATTGCTTCAAATCGCATTTGGAGACGTTTTAGACAATTTTGTGCCTTTCGATGAAACTTTTCACACAAAAACGACAAAGTGCACAAAATAGCTTCAAATCGCATTTGCAGACGTTTTAGACCATTTTGTGCATTTCGATGAAACTTTTCACACAAAAACATCAAAGTGCACAAAATTGCTTCAAATCGCATTTGGAGACGTTTTAGACCATTTTTAGCATTTCGATGAAACTTTTCACACAAAAACGACAAAGTCCACAAAATAGCTTCAAATCGCATTTAGAGACGTTTTAGACCATTTTGTGCATTTCGATGAAACTTTTCACAAAAAAACATCAAAGTGCACAAAATAGCTTCAAATCGCATTTAGAGACGTTTTAGACCAATTTGTGCATTTCGATGAAACTTTTCACACAAAAACATCAAAGTGCACAAAATAGCTTCAAATCGCATTTAGAGACGTTTTAGACCATTTTGTGCATTTCGATGAAACTTTTCAGAAAAAAACATCAAAGTGCACAAAATAGCTTCAAATCGCATTTGGAGACGTTTTAGACCATTTTGAGCATTTCGATGAACCTTTTCACACAAAAACGACAAAGTGCACAAAATAGCTTCAAATCGCATTTAGAGACGTTTTAGACCATTTTGTGCATTTCGATGAAACTTTTCACACAAAAACATCAAAGTGCACAAAATAGCTTCAAATCGCATTTAGAGACGTTTTAGACCATTTTGTGCATTTCGATGAAACTTTTCACACAAAACATTAAACTTTGATGTTTTTTTGTGAAAAGTTTCAACAAAATGCACAAAATGGTCTAAAACGTCTCTAAATGCGATTTGAAGCTATTTTGTGCACTTTGATGTTTTTTTGTGAAAAGTTTCATCGAAATGCACAAAATGGTCTAAAACGTCTCTAAATGCGATTTGAAGCTATTTTGTGCACTTTGTCGTTTTTGTGTGAAAAGTTTCATCGAAATGCTCAAAATGGTCTAAAACGTCTCCAAATGCGATTTGAAGCAATTTTGTGCAATTTGATGTTTTTGTGTGATAAGTTTCATCGAAATGCACAAAATGGTCTAAAACGTCTCCAAATGCGATTTGAAGCTATTTTGTGCACTTTGATGTTTTTTTGTGAAAAGTTTCATCGAAATGCACAAAATTGTCTAAAACGTCTCTAAATCCGATTTGAAGCTATTTTGTGCACTTTGTCGTTTTTGTGTGAAAAGTTTCATCGAAATGCTCAAAATGGTCTAAAACGTCTCCAAATGCGATTTGAAGCAATTTTGTGCACTTTGATGTTTTTGTGTGAAAAGTTTCATCGAAATGCACAAAATGGTCTAAAACGTCTGCAAAAGCGATTTGAAGCTATTTTGTGCACTTTGTCGTTTTTGTGTGAAAAGTTTTTTCGAAATGCACAAAATGGTCTAAAACGTCTCCAATTGCGATTTGAAGTTATTTTGTGCACTTTGGTGTTTTGTGTGAAAAGTTTTATCGAAATGCTCAAAATCGTCTAAAACGGTTTCAATTGTGATTTTAAGCACTTTGATATTTTTGTGTAATCAAGTTTCATCGAAATGCACAAAATGGTCTAAAACGTCTGCAAATGCGATTTAAAGCTATTTTGTGCACTTTAATGTTTTGTGTGAAAAGTTTTATCGAAATTCTCAAAATGGTCTAAAACGGTTTCAAATGTGATTTTAAGCACTTTGAGGTTTTTGTGTAATCAAGTTTCATCGAAATGCACAAAATGGTTTAAAACGTCTGCAAATGCGATTTGAAGCTATTTTGTGCACTTTGATGTTTTTGTGTGAAAAGTTTCATCGAAATGCACAAAATTGTCTAAAACGTCTCCAAATACGATATTAAGCTATTGTATGCACTTTGATGTTTTTGAGTGAAAAGTTTTTTCGAAATGCACAAAATGGTCTAAAACGTCTCCCAATGCGATTTGGAGCTCTTTTGTGCACTTTGATGTTTTGTGTAAAAAGTTTGCTATTTTGTGCACTTTAATGTTTTGTGTGAAAAGTTTTATCGAAATGCTCAAAATTGTCTAAAACGGTTTCAAATGTGATTTTAAGCACTTTGATATTTTTGTGTAATCAAGTTTTTTCGAAATGCACAACATGGTCTAAAACGTCTCCAAATGCGATTTGAAGCTATTTTGTGCACTTTGATGTTTTTGTGTGAAAAGTTTCATCGAAATACACAAAATGGTCTAAAACGTCTCTAAATGCGATTTGAAGCTATTTTGTGCACTTTGATGTTTTTGTGTGAAAAGTTTCATCGAAATGCACAAAATGGTCTAAAACGTCTCTAAATGCGATTTCAAGCTATTTTGTGCACTTTGATGTTTTTGTGTGAAAAGTTTCATCGAAATGCACAAAATTGTCTTAAACGTCTCCAAATACGATATTAAGCTATTGTATGCACTTTGTTGTTTTTGAGTGAAAAGTTTTTTCGAAATGCACAAAATTGTCTAAAACGTCCCCAAATGCGATTTGGAGCTCTTTTGTGCACTTTGATGTTTTGTGTAAAAAGTTTGCTATTTTGTGCACTTTAATGTTTTGTGTGAAAAGTTTTATCGAAATGCTCAAAATTGTCTAAAACGGTTTCAAATGTGATTTTAAGCACTTTGATATTTTTGTGTAATCAAGTTTTTTCGAAATGCACAACATGGTCTAAAACGTCTCCAAATGCGATTTGAAGCTATTTTGTGCACTTTGATGTTTTTGTGTGAAAAGTTTCATCGAAATGCACAAAATGGTCTAAAACGTCTCTAAATGCGATTTGAAGCTATTTTGTGCACTTTGTCGTTTTTGTGTGAAAAGTTTTTTCGAAATGCACAAAATGGTCTAAAACGTCTCCAATTGCGATTTGAAGTTATTTTGTGCACTTTGATGTTTTGTGTGAAAAGTTTTATCGAAATGCTCAAAATGGTCTAAAACGGTTTCAAATGTGATTTTAAGCACTTTGATGTTTTTGTGTAATCAAGTTTCATCGAAATGCACAAAATGGTTTAAAACGTCTGCAAATGCGATTTGAAGCTATTTTGTGCACTTTGATGTTTTTGTGTGAAAAGTTTCATCGAAATGCACAAAATTGTCTAAAACGTCTCCAAATTCGATATTAAGCTATTATATGCACTTTGATGTTTTTGAGTGAAAAGTTTTTTCGAAATGCACAAAATGTTCTAAAACGTCTCCAAATGCCATTTGGAGCTCTTTTGTGCACTTTAATTTTTTTTGTGTAAAAGTTTTCTATTTTGTGCACTTTTAATGTTTTGTGTGAAAAGTTTTATCGAAATGCTCAAAATTGTCTAAAACGGTTTCAAATGTGATTTTAAGCACTTTGATATTTTTGTGTAATCAAGTTTTTTCGAAATGCACAACATGGTCTAAAACGTCTCCAAATGCGATTTGAAGCTATTTTGTGCACTTTGATGTTTTTTTGTGAAAAGTTTCATCGAAATGCACAAAATGGTCTAAAACGTCTGCAAATGCGATTTGAAGCTATTTTATGCACTTTGATGTTTTTTTGTGAAAAGTTTCATCGAAAGGCACAAAATTGTCTAAAACGTCTCTAAATGCGATTTGAAGCTATTTTGTGCACTTTGTCGTTTTTGTGTGAGAAGTTTCATCGAAATGCTCAAAATGGTCTAAAACGTCTCCAAATGCGATTTGAAGCAATTTTGTGCACTTTGATGTTTTTGTGTGAAAAGTTTCATCGAAATTCACAAAATGGTCTAAAACGTCTGCAAATGCGATTTGAAGCTATTTTGTGCACTTTGTCGTTTTTGTGTGAAAAGTTTTTTCGAAATGCACAAAATGGTTGGTCTAAAACGTCTCCAAATGCGATTTGAAGCAATTTTGTGCACTTTGATGTTTTGTGTAATCCAGTTTCATCGCAATGTACAAAATTGTCTGAAACGTCTCTAAATGCGATTTGAAGCTATTTTGTGCACCTTGTCGTTTTTGTGTGAAAAGTTTCATCGAAATGCACAAAATGGTCTAAAACGTCTCCAATTGCGATTTGAAGTTATTTTGTGCACTTTGATGTTTTGTGTGAAAAGTTTTATCGAAATGCTCAAAATGGTCTAAAACGGTTTCAAATGTGATTTTAAGCACTTTGATGTTTTTGTGTAATCAAGTTTCATCGAAATGCACAAAATGGTTTAAAACGTCTGCAAATGCGATTTGAAGCTATTTTGTGCACTTTGATGTTTTTGTGTGAAAAGTTTCATCGAAATGCACAAAATTGTCTAAAACGTCTCCAAATACGATATTAAGCTATTGTATGCACTTTGATGTTTTTGAGTGAAAAGTTTTTTCGAAATGCACAAAATGGTCTAAAACGTCTCCCAATGCGATTTGGAGCTCTTTTGTGCACTTTGATGTTTTGTGTAAAAAGTTTGCTATTTTGTGCACTTTAATGTTTTGTGTGAAAAGTTTTATCGAAATGCTCAAAATTGTCTAAAACGGTTTCAAATGTGATTTTAAGCACTTTGATATTTTTGTGTAATCAAGTTTTTTCGAAATGCACAACATGGTCTAAAACGTCTCCAAATGCGATTTGAAGCTATTTTGTGCACTTTGATGTTTTTGTGTGAAAAGTTTCATCGAAATACACAAAATGGTCTAAAACGTCTCTAAATGCGATTTGAAGCTATTTTGTGCACTTTGATGTTTTTGTGTGAAAAGTTTCATCGAAATGCACAAAATGGTCTAAAACGTCTCTAAATGCGATTTCAAGCTATTTTGTGCACTTTGATGTTTTTGTGTGAAAAGTTTCATCGAAATGCACAAAATTGTCTTAAACGTCTCCAAATACGATATTAAGCTATTGTATGCACTTTGTTGTTTTTGAGTGAAAAGTTTTTTCGAAATGCACAAAATTGTCTAAAACGTCCCCAAATGCGATTTGGAGCTCTTTTGTGCACTTTGATGTTTTGTGTAAAAAGTTTGCTATTTTGTGCACTTTAATGTTTTGTGTGAAAAGTTTTATCGAAATGCTCAAAATTGTCTAAAACGGTTTCAAATGTGATTTTAAGCACTTTGATATTTTTGTGTAATCAAGTTTTTTCGAAATGCACAACATGGTCTAAAACGTCTCCAAATGCGATTTGAAGCTATTTTGTGCACTTTGATGTTTTTGTGTGAAAAGTTTCATCGAAATGCACAAAATGGTCTAAAACGTCTCTAAATGCGATTTGAAGCTATTTTGTGCACTTTGTCGTTTTTGTGTGAAAAGTTTTTTCGAAATGCACAAAATGGTCTAAAACGTCTCCAATTGCGATTTGAAGTTATTTTGTGCACTTTGATGTTTTGTGTGAAAAGTTTTATCGAAATGCTCAAAATGGTCTAAAACGGTTTCAAATGTGATTTTAAGCACTTTGATGTTTTTGTGTAATCAAGTTTCATCGAAATGCACAAAATGGTTTAAAACGTCTGCAAATGCGATTTGAAGCTATTTTGTGCACTTTGATGTTTTTGTGTGAAAAGTTTCATCGAAATGCACAAAATTGTCTAAAACGTCTCCAAATTCGATATTAAGCTATTATATGCACTTTGATGTTTTTGAGTGAAAAGTTTTTTCGAAATGCACAAAATGTTCTAAAACGTCTCCAAATGCCATTTGGAGCTCTTTTGTGCACTTTAATTTTTTTTGTGTAAAAGTTTTCTATTTTGTGCACTTTTAATGTTTTGTGTGAAAAGTTTTATCGAAATGCTCAAAATTGTCTAAAACGGTTTCAAATGTGATTTTAAGCACTTTGATATTTTTGTGTAATCAAGTTTTTTCGAAATGCACAACATGGTCTAAAACGTCTCCAAATGCGATTTGAAGCTATTTTGTGCACTTTGATGTTTTTTTGTGAAAAGTTTCATCGAAATGCACAAAATGGTCTAAAACGTCTGCAAATGCGATTTGAAGCTATTTTATGCACTTTGATGTTTTTTTGTGAAAAGTTTCATCGAAAGGCACAAAATTGTCTAAAACGTCTCTAAATGCGATTTGAAGCTATTTTGTGCACTTTGTCGTTTTTGTGTGAAAAGTTTCATCGAAATGCTCAAAATGGTCTAAAACGTCTCCAAATGCGATTTGAAGCAATTTTGTGCACTTTGATGTTTTTGTGTGAAAAGTTTCATCGAAATGCACAAAATGGTCTAAAACGTCTGCAAATGCGATTTGAAGCTATTTTGTGCACTTTGTCGTTTTTGTGTGAAAAGTTTTTTCGAAATGCACAAAATGGTTGGTCTAAAACGTCTCCAAATGCGATTTGAAGCAATTTTGTGCACTTTGATGTTTTGTGTAATCCAGTTTCATCGCAATGTACAAAATTGTCTAAAACGTCTCTAAATGCGATTTGAAGCTATTTTGTGCACCTTGTCGTTTTTGTGTGAAAAGTTTCATCGAAATGCACAAAATGGTCTAAAACGTCTCCAATTGCGATTTGAAGTTATTTTGTGCACTTTGATGTTTTGTGTGAAAAGTTTTATCGAAATGCTCAAAATGGTCTAAAACGGTTTCAAATGTGATTTTAAGCACTTTGATATTTTTGTGTAATCAAGTTTCATCGAAATTCACAAAATGGTCTAAAACGTCTGCAAATGCGATTTAAAGCTATTTTGTGCACTTTAATGTTTTGTGTGAAAAGTTTTATCGAAATTCTCAAAATGGTCTAAAACGGTTTCAAATGTGATTTTAAGCACTTTGATGTTTTTGTGTAATCAAGTTTCATCGAAATGCACTAAATGGTTTAAAACGTCTGCAATTGCGATTTGAAGCTATTTTGTGCACTTTGATGTTTTTGTGTGAAAAGTTTCATCGAAATGCCCAAAATTGTCTAAAACGTCTCCAAATACGATATTAAGCTATTGTATGCACTTTGATGTTTTTGAGTGAAAAGTTTTTTCGAAATGCACAAAATGGTCTAAAACGTCTCCAAATGCGATTTGGAGCTCTTTTGTGCACTTTGATGTTTTGTGTAAAAAGTTTGCTATTTTGTGCACTTTAATGTTTTGTGTGAAAAGTTTTATCGAAATGCTCAAAATTGTCTAAAACGGTTTCAAATGTGATTTTAAGCACTTTGATATTTTTGTGTAATCAAGTTTTTTCGAAACGCACAACATGGTCTAAAACGTCTCTAAATGCGATTTGAAGCTATTTTGTGCACTTTGATGTTTTTTTGTGAAAAGTTTCATCGAAATGCACAAAATGGTCTAAAACGTCTCTAAATGCGATTTGAAGCTATTTTGTGCACTTTGTCGTTTTTGTGTGAAAAGTTTCATCGAAATGCTCAAAATGGTCTAAAACGTCTCCAAATGCGATTTGAAGCAATTTTGTGCAATTTGATGTTTTTGTGTGAAAAGTTTCATCGAAATGCACAAAATGGTCTAAAACGTCTGCAAATGCGATTTGAAGCTATTTTGTGCACTTTGATGTTTTTGTGTGAAAAGTTTCATCGAAATGCACAAAATTGTCTAAAACGTCTCCAAATACGATATTAAGCTATTGTATGCACTTTGATGTTTTTGAGTGAAAAGTTTTTTCGAAATGCACAAAATGGTCTAAAACGTCTCCAAATGCGATTTGGAGCTCTTTTGTGCACTTTGATGTTTTGTGTAAAAAGTTTGCTATTTTGTGCACTTTAATGTTTTGTGTGAAAAGTTTTATCGAAATGCTCAAAATTGTCTAAAACGGTTTCAAATGTGATTTTAAGCACTTTGATATTTTTGTGTAATCAAGTTTTTTCGAAACGCACAACATGGTCTAAAACGTCTCTAAATGCGATTTGAAGCTATTTTGTGCACTTTGATGTTTTTTTGTGAAAAGTTTCATCGAAATGCACAAAATGGTCTAAAACGTCTCTAAATGCGATTTGAAGCTATTTTGTGCACTTTGTCGTTTTTGTGTGAAAAGTTTCATCGAAATGCTCAAAATGGTCTAAAACGTCTCCAAATGCGATTTGAAGCAATTTTGTGCAATTTGATGTTTTTGTGTGAAAAGTTTCATCGAAATGCATAAAATGGTCTAAAACGTCTGCAAATGCGATTTGAAGCTATTTTGTGCACTTTGATGTTTTTTTGTGAAAAGTTTCATCGAAATGCACAAAATTGTCTAAAACGTCTCTAAATGC
The DNA here is from genome assembly GCF_964355755.1 of Antedon mediterranea. Classification (NCBI taxonomy): domain Eukaryota; kingdom Metazoa; phylum Echinodermata; class Crinoidea; order Comatulida; family Antedonidae; genus Antedon; species Antedon mediterranea. The sequence goes on from NW_027306095.1 coordinate 319,560, forward strand.
GATTTGAAGCTATTTTGTGCACTTTGTCGTTTTTGTGTGAAAAGTTTCATCGAAATGCTCAAAATGGTCTAAAACGTCTCCAAATGCGATTTGAAGCAATTTTGTGCACTTTGATGTTTTTGTGTGAAAAGTTTCATCGAAATGCACAAAATGGTCTAAAACGTCTGCAAATGCGATTTGAAGCTATTTTGTGCACTTTGTCGTTTTTGTGTGAAAAGTTTTTTCGAAATGCACAAAATGGTCTAAAACGTCTCCAATTGCGATTTGAAGTTATTTTGTGCACTTTGATGTTTTGTGTGAAAAGTTTTATCGAAATGCTCAAAATGGTCTAAAACGGTTTCAAATGTGATTTTAAGCACTTTGATATTTTTGTGTAATCAAGTTTCATCGAAATGCACAAAATGGTCTAAAACGTCTGCAAATGCGATTTAAAGCTATTTTGTGCACTTTAATGTTTTGTGTGAAAAGTTTTATCAAAATTCTCAAAATTGTCTAAAACGGTTTCAAATGTGATTTTAAGCACTTTGATGTTTTTGTGTAATCAAGTTTCATCGAAATGCACTAAATGGTTTAAAACGTCTGCAAATGCGATTTGAAGCTATTTTGTGCACTTTGAAGTTTTTGTGTGAAAAGTTTCATCGAAATGCACAAAATTGTCTAAAACGTCTCCAAATACGATATTAAGCTATTGTATGCACTTTGATGTTTTTGAGTGAAAAGTTTTTTCGAAATGCACAAAAGGGTCTAAAACGTCTCCAAATGCGATTTGGAGCTCTTTTGTGCACTTTGATGTTTTGTGTAAAAAGTTTGCTATTTTGTGCACTTTAATGTTTTGTGTGAAAAGTTTTATCGAAATGCTCAAAATTGTCTAAAACGGTTTCAAATGTGATTTTAAGCACTTTGATATTTTTGTGTAATCAAGTTTTTTCGAAATGCAAAACATGGTCTAAAACGTCTCCAAATGCGATTTGAAGCTATTTTGTGCACTTTGATGTTTTTGTGTGAAAAGTTTCATCGAAATGCACAAAATGGTCTAAAACGTCTCTAAATGCGATTTGAAGCTATTTTGTGCACTTTGATGTTTTTGTGTGAAAAGTTTCATCGAAATGCACAAAATGGTCTAAAACGTCTCTAAATGCGATTTGAAGCTATTTTGTGCACTTTGTCGTTTTTGTGTGAAAAGTTTCATCGAAATGCTCAAAATGGTCTAAAACGTCTCCAAATGCGATTTGAAGCTATTTTGTGCACTTTGATGTTTTTTTGTGAAAAGTTTCATCGAAATGCACAAAATGGTCTAAAACGTCTCTAAATGCGATTTGAAGCTGTTTTGTGCACTTTGATGTTTTTGTGTGAAAAGTTTCATCGAAATGCACAAAATGGTCTAAAACGTCTCTAAATGCGATTTGAAGCTATTTTGTGCACTTTGATGTTTTTTTGTGAAAAGTTTCATCGAAATGCACAAAATGGTCTAAAACGTCTCTAAATGCGATTTGAAGCTATTTTGTGCACTTTGTCGTTTTTGTGTGAAAAGTTTCATCGAAATGCTCAAAATGGTCTAAAACGTCTCCAAATGCGATTTGAAGCAATTTTGTGCAATTTGATGTTTTTGTGTGAAAAGTTTCATCGAAATGCACAAAATGGTCTAAAACGTCTCCAAATGCGATTTGAAGCTATTTTGTGCACTTTGATGTTTTTTTGTGAAAAGTTACATCGAAATGCACAAAATTGTCTAAAACGTCTCTAAATCCGATTTGAAGCTATTTTGTGCACTTTGTCGTTTTTGTGTGAAAAGTTTCATCGAAATGCTCAAAATGGTCTAAAACGTCTCCAAATGCGATTTGAAGCAATTTTGTGCACTTTGATGTTTTTGTGTGAAAAGTTTCATCGAAATGCACAAAATGGTCTAAAACGTCTGCAAATGCGATTTGAAGCTATTTTGTGCACTTTGTCGTTTTTGTGTGAAAAGTTTTTTCGAAATGCACAAAATGGTCTAAAACGTCTCCAATTGCGATTTGAAGTTATTTTGTGCACTTTGATGTTTTGTGTGAAAAGTTTTATCGAAATGCTCAAAATGGTCTAAAACGGTTTCAAATGTGATTTTAAGCACTTTGATATTTTTGTGTAATCAAGTTTCATCGAAATGCACAAAATGGTCTAAAACGTCTGCAAATGCGATTTAAAGCTATTTTGTGCACTTTAATGTTTTGTGTGAAAAGTTTTATCGAAATTCTCAAAATGGTCTAAAACGGTTTCAAATGTGATTTTAAGCACTTTGATTTTTTTGTGTAATCAAGTTTCATCGAAATGCACAAAATGGTTTAAAACGTCTGCAAATGCGATTTGAAGCTATTTTGTGCACTTTGATGTTTTTGTGTGAAAAGTTTCATCGAAATGCACAAAATTGTCTAAAACGTCTCCAAATACGATATTAAGCTATTGTATGCACTTTGATGTTTTTGAGTGAAAAGTTTTTTCGAAATGCACAAAATGGTCTAAAACGTCTCCAAATGCGATTTGGAGCTCTTTTGTGCACTTTGATGTTTTGTGTAAAAAGTTTGCTATTTTGTGCACTTTGATGTTTTTTTGTGAAAAGTTTCATCGAAATGCACAAAATGGTCTAAAACGTCTCTAAATGCGATTTGAAGCTATTTTGTGCACTTTGTCGTTTTTGTGTGAAAAGTTTCATCGAAATGCTCAAAATGGTCTAAAACGTCTCCAAATGCGATTTGAAGCAATTTTGTGCAATTTGATGTTTTTGTGTGAAAAGTTTCATCGAAATGCACAAAATGGTCTAAAACGTCTGCAAATGCGATTTGAAGCTATTTTGTACACTTTGATGTTTTTGTGTGAAAAGTTTCATCGAAATGCACAAAATTGTCTAAAACGTCTCCAAATACGATATTAAGCTATTGTATGCACTTTGATGTTTTTGAGTGAAAAGTTTTTTCGAAATGCACAAAATGGTCTAAAACGTCTCCAAATGCGATTTGGAGCTCTTTTGTGCACTTTGATGTTTTGTGTAAAAAGTTTGCTATTTTGTGCACTTTAATGTTTTGTGTGAAAAGTTTTATCGAAATGCTCAAAATTGTCTAAAACGGTTTCAAATGTGATTTTAAGCACTTTGATATTTTTGTGTAATCAAGTTTTTTCGAAACGCACAACATGGTCTAAAACGTCTCTAAATGCAATTTGAAGCTATTTTGTGCACTTTGATGTTTTTGTGTGAAAAGTTTCATCGAAATGCACAAAATGGTCTAAAACGTCTCTAAATGCGATTTGAAGCTATTTTGTGCACTTTGTCGTTTTTGTGTGAAAAGTTTCATCGAAATGCTCAAAATGGTCTAAAACGTCTCCAAATGCGATTTGAAGCAATTTTGTGCAATTTGATGTTTTTGTGTGAAAAGTTTCATCGAAATGCATAAAATGGTCTAAAACGTCTGCAAATGCGATTTGAAGCTATTTTGTGCACTTTGATGTTTTTTTGTGAAAAGTTTCATCGAAATGCACAAAATTGTCTAAAACGTCTCTAAATGCGATTTGAAGCTATTTTGTGCACTTTGTCGTTTTTGTGTGAAAAGTTTCATCGAAATGCTCAAAATGGTCTAAAACGTCTCCAAATGCGATTTGAAGCAATTTTGTGCACTTTGATGTTTTTGTGTGAAAAGTTTCATCGAAATGCACAAAATGGTCTAAAACGTCTGCAAATGCGATTTGAAGCTATTTTGTGCACTTTGTCGTTTTTGTGTGAAAAGTTTTTTCGAAATGCACAAAATGGTCTAAAACGTCTCCAATTGCGATTTGAAGTTATTTTGTGCACTTTGATGTTTTGTGTGAAAAGTTTTATCGAAATGCTCAAAATGGTCTAAAACGGTTTCAAATGTGATTTTAAGCACTTTGATATTTTTGTGTAATCAAGTTTCATCGAAATGCACAAAATGGTCTAAAACGTCTGCAAATGCGATTTAAAGCTATTTTGTGCACTTTAATGTTTTGTGTGAAAAGTTTTATCAAAATTCTCAAAATGGTCTAAAACGGTTTCAAATGTGATTTTAAGCACTTTGATGTTTTTGTGTAATCAAGTTTCATCGAAATGCACTAAATGGTTTAAAACGTCTGCAAATGCGATTTGAAGCTATTTTGTGCACTTTGATGTTTTTGTGTGAAAAGTTTCATCGAAATGCACAAAATTGTCTAAAACGTCTCCAAATACGATATTAAGCTATTGTATGCACTTTGATGTTTTTGAGTGAAAAGTTTTTTCGAAATGCACAAAAGGGTCTAAAACGTCTCCAAATGCGATTTGGAGCTCTTTTGTGCACTTTGATGTTTTGTGTAAAAAGTTTGCTATTTTGTGCACTTTAATGTTTTGTGTGAAAAGTTTTATCGAAATGCTCAAAATTGTCTAAAACGGTTTCAAATGTGATTTTAAGCACTTTGATATTTTTGTGTAATCAAGTTTTTTCGAAATGCACAACATGGTCTAAAACGTCTCCAAATGCGATTTGAAGCTATTTTGTGCACTTTGATGTTTTTGTGTGAAAAGTTTCATCGAAATGCACAAAATGGTCTAAAACGTCTCTAAATGCGATTTGAAGCTATTTTGTGCACTTTGATGTTTTTGTGTGAAAAGTTTCATCGAAATGCACAAAATGGTCTAAAACGTCTCTAAATGCGATTTGAAGCTATTTTGTGCACTTTGTCGTTTTTGTGTGAAAAGTTTCATCGAAATGCTCAAAATGGTCTAAAACGTCTCCAAATGCGATTTGAAGCTATTTTGTGCACTTTGATGTTTTTTTGTGAAAAGTTTCATCGAAATGCACAAAATGGTCTAAAACGTCTCTAAATGCGATTTGAAGCTATTTTGTGCACTTTGTCGTTTTTGTGTGAAAAGTTTCATCGAAATGCTCAAAATGGTCTAAAACGTCTCCAAATGCGATTTGAAGCAATTTTGTGCAATTTGATGTTTTTGTGTGAAAAGTTTCATCGAAATGCACAAAATGGTCTAAAACGTCTGCAAATGCGATTTGAAGCTATTTTGTGCACTTTGATGTTTTTGTGTGAAAAGTTTCATCGAAATGCACAAAATTGTCTAAAACGTCTCCAAATACGATATTAAGCTATTGTATGCACTTTGATGTTTTTGAGTGAAAAGTTTTTTCGAAATGCACAAAATGGTCTAAAACGTCTCCAAATGCGATTTGGAGCTCTTTTGTGCACTTTGATGTTTTGTGTAAAAAGTTTGCTATTTTGTGCACTTTAATGTTTTGTGTGAAAAGTTTTATCGAAATGCTCAAAATTGTCTAAAACGGTTTCAAATGTGATTTTAAGCACTTTGATATTTTTGTGTAATCAAGTTTTTTCGAAACGCACAACATGGTCTAAAACGTCTCTAAATGCGATTTGAAGCTATTTTGTGCACTTTGATGTTTTTTTGTGAAAAGTTTCATCGAAATGCACAAAATGGTCTAAAACGTCTCTAAATGCGATTTGAAGCTATTTTGTGCACTTTGTCGTTTTTGTGTGAAAAGTTTCATCGAAATGCTCAAAATGGTCTAAAACGTCTCCAAATGCGATTTGAAGCAATTTTGTGCAATTTGATGTTTTTGTGTGAAAAGTTTCATCGAAATGCACAAAATGGTCTAAAACGTCTGCAAATGCGATTTGAAGCTATTTTGTGCACTTTGATGTTTTTTTGTGAAAAGTTTCATCGAAATGCACAAAATTGTCTAAAACGTCTCTAAATGCGATTTGAAGCTATTTTGTGCACTTTGTCGTTTTTGTGTGAAAAGTTTCATCGAAATGCTCAAAATGGTCTAAAACGTCTCCAAATGCGATTTGAAGCAATTTTGTGCACTTTGATGTTTTTGTGTGAAAAGTTTCATCGAAATGCACAAAATGGTCTAAAACGTCTGCAAATGCGATTTGAAGCTATTTTGTGCACTTTGTCGTTTTTGTGTGAAAAGTTTTTTCGAAATGCACAAAATGGTCTAAAACGTCTCCAATTGCGATTTGAAGTTATTTTGTGCACTTTGATGTTTTGTAATCAAGTTTCATCGAAATGCACAAAATGGTCTAAAACGTCTGCAAATGCGATTTAAAGCTATTTTGTGCACTTTAATGTTTTGTGTGAAAAGTTTTATCAAAATTCTCAAAATGGTCTAAAACGGTTTCAAATGTGATTTTAAGCACTTTGATGTTTTTGTGTAATCAAGTTTCATCGAAATGCACTAAATGGTTTAAAACGTCTGCAAATGCGATTTGAAGCTATTTTGTGCACTTTGATGTTTTTGTGTGAAAAGTTTCATCGAAATGCACAAAATTGTCTAAAACGTCTCCAAATACGATATTAAGCTATTGTATGCACTTTGATGTTTTTGAGTGAAAAGTTTTTTCGAAATGCACAAAAGGGTCTAAAACGTCTCCAAATGCGATTTGGAGCTCTTTTGTGCACTTTGATATTTTGTGTAAAAAGTTTGCTATTTTGTGCACTTTAATGTTTTGTGTGAAAAGTTTTATCGAAATGCTCAAAATTGTCTAAAACGGTTTCAAATGTGATTTTAAGCACTTTGATATTTTTGTGTAATCAAGTTTTTTCGAAATGCACAACATGGTCTAAAACGTCTCCAAATGCGATTTGAAGCTATTTTGTGCACTTTGATGTTTTTGTGTGAAAAGTTTCATCGAAATGCACAAAATGGTCTAAAACGTCTCTAAATGCGATTTGAAGCTATTTTGTGCACTTTGATGTTTTTGTGTGAAAAGTTTCATCGAAATGCACAAAATGGTCTAAAACGTCTCTAAATGCGATTTGAAGCTATTTTGTGCACTTTGTCGTTTTTGTGTGAAAAGTTTCATCGAAATGCTCAAAATGGTCTAAAACGTCTCCAAATGCGATTTGAAGCTATTTTGTGCACTTTGATGTTTTTTTGTGAAAAGTTTCATCGAAATGCACAAAATGGTCTAAAACGTCTCTAAATGCGATTTGAAGCTGTTTTGTGCACTTTGATGTTTTTGTGTGAAAAGTTTCATCGAAATGCACAAAATGGTCTAAAACGTCTCTAAATGCGATTTGAAGCTATTTTGTGCACTTTGGTGTTTTTTTGTGAAAAGTTTCATCGAAATGCACAAAATGGTCTAAAACGTCTCTAAATCCGATTTGAAGCTATTTTGTGCACTTTGTCGTTTTTGTGTGAAAAGTTTCATCGAAATGCTCAAAATGGTCTAAAACGTCTCCAAATGCGATTTGAAGCAATTTTGTGCAATTTGATGTTTTTGTGTGAAAAGTTTCATCGAAATGCACAAAATGGTCTAAAACGTCTCCAAATGCGATTTGAAGCTATTTTGTGCACTTTGATGTTTTTTTGTGAAAAGTTACATCGAAATGCACAAAATTGTCTAAAACGTCTCTAAATCCGATTTGAAGCTATTTTGTGCACTTTGTCGTTTTTGTGTGAAAAGTTTCATCGAAATGCTCAAAATGGTCTAAAACGTCTCCAAATGCGATTTGAAGCAATTTTGTGCACTTTGATGTTTTTGTGTGAAAAGTTTCATCGAAATGCACAAAATGGTCTAAAACGTCTGCAAATGCGATTTGAAGCTATTTTATGCACTTTGTCGTTTTTGTGTGAAAAGTTTTTTCGAAATGCACAAAATGGTCTAAAACGTCTCCAATTGCGATTTGAAGTTATTTTGTGCACTTTGATGTTTTGTGTGAAAAGTTTTATCGAAATGCTCAAAATGGTCTAAAACGGTTTCAAATGTGATTTTAAGCACTTTGATATTTTTGTGTAATCAAGTTTCATCGAAATGCACAAAATGGTCTAAAACGTCTGCAAATGCGATTTAAAGCTATTTTGTGCACTTTAATGTTTTGTGTGAAAAGTTTTATCGAAATTCTCAAAATGGTCTAAAACGGTTTCAAATGTGATTTTAAGCACTTTGATTTTTTTGTGTAATCAAGTTTCATCGAAATGCACAAAATGGTTTAAAACGTCTGCAAATGCGATTTGAAGCTATTTTGTGCACTTTGATGTTTTTGTGTGAAAAGTTTCATCGAAATGCACAAAATTGTCTAAAACGTCTCCAAATACGATATTAAGCTATTGTATGCACTTTGATGTTTTTGAGTGAAAAGTTTTTTCGAAATGCACAAAATGGTCTAAAACGTCTCCCAATGCGATTTGGAGCTCTTTTGTGCACTTTGATGTTTTGTGTAAAAAGTTTGCTATTTTGTGCACTTTAATGTTTTGTGTGAAAAATTTTATCGAAATGCTCAAAATTGTCTAAAACGGTTTCAAATGTGATTTTAAGCACTTTGATATTTTTGTGTAATCAAGTTTTTTCGAAATGCACAACATGGTCTAAAACGTCTCCAAATGCGATTTGAAGCTATTTTGTGCACTTTGATGTTTTTGTGTGAAAAGTTTCATCGAAATACACAAAATGGTCTAAAACGTCTCTAAATGCGATTTGAAGCTATTTCGTACACTTTGATGTTTTTGTGTGTAAAGTTTTATCGAAATTCTCAAAATGGTCTAAAACAGTTTCAAATGTGATTTTAAGCACTTTGATGTTTTTGTGTAATCAAGTTTCATCGAAATGCACAAAATGGTTTAAAACGTCTGCAAATGCGATTTGAAGCTATTTTGTGCACTTTGATGTTTTTGTGTGAAAAGTTTCATCGAAATGCACAAAATTGTCTAAAACGTCTCCAAATACGATATTAAGCTATTGTATGCACTTTGATGTTTTTGAGTGAAAAGTTTTTTCGAAATGCACAAAATGGTCTAAAACGTCTCCCAATGCGATTTGGAGCTCTTTTGTGCACTTTGATGTTTTGGGTAAAAAGTTTGCTATTTTGTGCACTTTAATGTTTTGTGTGAAAAGTTTTATCGAAATGCTCAAAATTGTCTAAAACGGTTTCAAATGTGATTTTAAGTACTTTGATATTTTTGTGTAATCAAGTTTTTTCGAAATGCACAACATGGTCTAAAACGTCTCCAAATGCGATTTGAAGCTATTTTGTGCACTTTGATGTTTTTGTGTGAAAAGTTTCATCGAAATACACAAAATGGTCTAAAACGTCTCTAAATGCGATTTGAAGCTATTTTGTGCACTTTGATGTTTTTGTGTGAAAAGTTTCATCGAAATGCACAAAATGGTCTAAAACGTCTCTAAATGCGATTTGAAGCTATTTTGTGCACTTTGATGTTTTTGTGTGAAAAGTTTCATCGAAATGCACAAAATTGTCTAAAACGTCTCCAAATACGATATTAAGCTATTGTATGCACTTTGTTGTTTTTGAGTGAAAAGTTTTTTCGAAATGCACAAAATTGTCTAAAACGTCCCCAAATGCGATTTGGAGCTCTTTTGTGCACTTTGATGTTTTGTGTAAAAAGTTTGCTATTTTGTGCACTTTAATGTTTTGTGTGAAAAGTTTTATCGAAATGCTCAAAATTGTCTAAAACGGTTTCAAATGTGATTTTAAGCACTTTGATATTTTTGTGTAATCAAGTTTTTTCGAAATGCACAACATGGTCTAAAACGTCTCCAAATGCGATTTGAAGCTATTTAGTGCACTTTGATGTTTTTGTGTGAAAAGTTTCATCGAAATGCACAAAATGGTCTAAAACGTCTCTAAATGCGATTTGAAGCTATTTTGTGCACTTTGTCGTTTTTGTGTGAAAAGTTTTTTCGAAATGCACAAAATGGTCTAAAACGTCTCCAATTGCGATTTGAAGTTATTTTGTGCACTTTGATGTTTTGTGTGAAAAGTTTTATCGAAATGCTCAAAATGGTCTAAAACGGTTTCAAATGTGATTTTAAGCACTTTGATGTTTTTGTGTAATCAAGTTTCATCGAAATGCACAAAATGGTTTAAAACGTCTGCAAATGCGATTTGAAGCTATTTTGTGCACTTTGATGTTTTTGTGTGAAAAGTTTCATCGAAATGCACAAAATTGTCTAAAACGTCTCCAAATACGATATTAAGCTATTATATGCACTTTGATGTTTTTGAGTGAAAAGTTTTTTCGAAATGCACAAAATGTTCTAAAACGTCTCCAAATGCCATTTGGAGCTCTTTTGTGCACTTTAATTTTTTTTGTGTAAAAAGTTTGCTATTTTGTGCACTTTTAATGTTTTGTGTGAAAAGTTTTATCGAAATGCTCAAAATTGTCTAAAACGGTTTCAAATGTGATTTTAAGCACTTTGATATTTTTGTGTAATCAAGTTTTTTCGAAATGCACAACATGGTCTAAAACGTCTCCAAATGCGATTTGAAGCTATTTTGTGCACTTTGATGTTTTTGTGTGAAAAGTTTCATCGAAATGCACAAAATGGTCTAAAACGTCTCTAAATGCGATTTGAAGCTATTTTGTGCACTTTGATGTTTTTGTGTGAAAAGTTTCATCGAAATGCACAAAATGGTCTAAAACGTCTCTAAATGCGATTTGAAGCTATTTTGTGCACTTTGTCGTTTTTGTGTGAAAAGTTTCATCGAAATGCTCAAAATGGTCTAAAACGTCTCCAAATGCGATTTGAAGCTATTTTGTGCACTTTGATGTTTTTTTCTGAAAAGTTTCATCGAAATAAACAAAATGGTCTAAAACGTCTCTAAATGCGATTTGAAGCTATTTTGTGCACTTTGATGTTTTTGTGTGAAAAGTTTCATCGAAATGCACAAAATGGTCTAAAACGTCTCTAAATGCGATTTGAAGCTATTTTGTGCACTTTGATGTTTTTTTGTGAAAAGTTTTATCGAAATTCTCAAAATGGTCTAAAACGGTTTCAAATGTGATTTTAAGCACTTTTATGTTTTTGTGTAATCAAGTTTCATCGAAATGCACTAAATGGTTTAAAACGTCTGCAAATGCGATTTGAAGCTATTTTGTGCACTTTGATGTTTTTGTGTGAAAAGTTTCATCGAAATGCACTAAATTGTCTAAAACGTCTCCAAATACGATATTAAACTATTGTATGCACTTTGATGTTTTTGAGTGAAAAGTTTTTTCGAAATGCACAAAATGGTCTAAAACGTCTCCAAATGCGATTTGGAGCTCTTTTGTGCACTTTGATGTTTTGTGTAAAAAGTTTGCTATTTTGTGCACTTTAATGTTTTGTGTGAAAAGTTTTATCGAAATGCTCAAAATGGTCTAAAACGGTTTCAAATGTGATTTTAAGCACTTTGATATTTTTGTGTAATCAAGTTTCATCGAAATGCACAAAATGGTCTAAAACGTCTGCAAATGCGATTTAAAGCTATTTTGTGCACTTTGATGTTTTTGTGTGAAAAGTTTCATCGAAATGCACAAAATGGTCTAAAACGTCTCTAAATGCGATTTGAAGCTATTTTGTGCACTTTGATGTTTTTGTGTGAAAAGTTTCATCGAAATGCACAAAATGGTCTAAAACGTCTCTAAATGCGATTTGAAGCTATTTTGTGCACTTTGATGTTTTTGTGTGAAAACTTTCATCGAAATGCTCAAAATGGTCTAAAACGTCTCCAAATGCGATTTGAAGCTATTTTGTGCACTTTGATGTTTTTTTCTGAAAAGTTTCATCGAAATGCACAAAAATGGTCTAAAACGTCTCTAAATGCGATTTGAAGCTATTTTGTGCACTTTGATGTTTTTGTGTGAAAAGTTTCATCGAAATGCACAAAATGGTCTAAAACGTCTCTAAATGCGATTTGAAGCTATTTTGTGCACTTTGATGTTTTTTTGTGAAAAGTTTCATCGAAATGCACAAAATGGTCTAAAACGTCTCTAAATGCGATTTGAAGCTATTTTGTGCACTTTGTCGTTTTTGTGTGAAAAGTTTCATTGAAATGCTCAAAATGGTCTAAAACGTCTCCAAATGCGATTTGAAGCAATTTTGTGCACTTTGATGTTTTTGTGTGAAAAGTTTCATCGAAATGCACAAAATGATCTAAAACGTCTGCAAATGCGATTTGAAGCTATTTTGTGCACTTTGATGTTTTTTTGTGAAAAGTTTCATCGAAAGGCACAAAATTGTCTAAAACGTCTCTAAATGCGATTTGAAGCTATTTTGTGCACTTTGTCGTTTTTGTGTGAAAAGTTTCATCGAAATGCTCAAAATGGTCTAAAACGGTTTCAAATGTGATTTTGTGCACTTTGATGTTTTTGTGTAATCAAGTTTCATCGAAATGCACAAAATGGTTTAAAACGTCTGCAAATGCGATTTGAAGCTATTTTGTGCACTTTGATGTTTTGTGTAATCCAGTTTCATCGAAATGTACAAAATTGTCTAAAACCTCTCAAAATGCGATTTGAAGCTATTTTGTGCACTTTGATGTTTTTGTGTGAAAAGTTTCATCGAAATGCACAAAATTGTCTAAAACGTCTCCAAATACGATATTAAGCTATTGTATGCACTTTGATGTTTTTGAGTGAAAAGTTTTTTCGAAATGCACAAAATGGTCTAAAACGTCTCCAAATGCGATTTGGAGCTCTTTTGTGCACTTTGATGTTTTGTGTAAAAAGTTTGCTATTTTGTGCACTTTAATGTTTTGTGTGAAAAGTTTTATCGAAATGCTCAAAATTGTCTAAAACGGTTTCAAATGTGATTTTAAGCACTTTGATATTTTTGTGTAATCAAGTTTTTTCGAAATGCACAACATGGTCTAAAACGTCTCCAAATGCGATTTGAAGCTATTTTGTGCACTTTGATGTTTTTGTGTGAAAAGTTTCATCGAAATGCACAAAATGGTCTCAAACGTCTGGAAATGCGAGTTGAAGCTATTTTGTGCACTTTGTCGTTTTTGTGTGAAAAGTATATTCGAAATGCTCAAAATGGTCTAAAACGTCTCCAAATGCGATTTGAAGCTATTTTGTGATTTTAAGAACTTTGATGTTTTTGTGTGAAAAGTTTCATCGAAATGCACAAAATGGTCTAAATGCGATTTGAAGCTATTTTGTGCACTTTGATGTTTTTTTGTGAAAAGTTTCATCGAAATGCACAAAATGGTCTAAAACGTCTCCAAATACGATATTAAGCTATTGTATGTATGTTGATGTTTTTGTGTGAAAAGTTTTATCGAAATGCTCAAAATGGTCTAAAACGGTTTCAAATGTGATTTTAAGCACTTTGATGTTTTTGTGTAATCAAGTTTCATCGAAATGCACAAAATGGTCTAAAACATCTGCAAATGCGATTTTAAGCTATTTTGTGCACTTTCATGTTTTGTGTGAAAAGTTTTATCGAAATGCTCAAAATGGTCTAAAACGGTTTCAAATGTGATTTTAAGCACTTTGATATTTTTGTGTAATCAAGTTTCATCGAAATGCACCAAATTGTCTAAAACGTCTGCAAATGCGATTTGAAGCTATTTTGTGCACTTTGATGTTTTTGTGTGAAAAGTTTCATCGAAATGCACAAAATGGTCTAAAACGTCTCCAAATATGATATTAAGCTATTGTATGCACTTTGTTGTTTTTATCTGAAAAGTTTTCACGAAATGCACAAAAGATCTAAAACGTCTCTAAATGCGATTTGAAGTTATTTTGTGCACTTTAATGTTTTGTGTGAAAAGTTTTATCGAAATGCACAAAATGGTCTAAAACGTCTCCAAATGCGATTTGAAGCAATTTTGTGCACTTTGATGTTTTTGTGTGAAAAGTTTCATCGAAATGCACAAAATGATCTAAAACGTCTGCAAATGCGATTTGAAGCTATTTTGTGCACTTTGATGTTTTTTTGTGAAAAGTTTCATCGAAAGGCACAAAATTGTCTAAAACGTCTCTAAATGCGATTTGAAGCTATTTTGTGCACTTTGTCGTTTTTGTGTGAAAAGTTTCATCGAAATGCTCAAAATGGTCTAAAACGGTTTCAAATGTGATTTTGTGCACTTTGATGTTTTTGTGTAATCAAGTTTCATCGAAATGCACAAAATGGTTTAAAACGTCTGCAAATGCGATTTGAAGCTATTTTGTGCACTTTGATGTTTTGTGTAATCCAGTTTCATCGAAATGTACAAAATTGTCTAAAACCTCTCAAAATGCGATTTGAAGCTATTTTGTGCACTTTGATGTTTTTGTGTGAAAAGTTTCATCGAAATGCACAAAATTGTCTAAAACGTCTCCAAATACGATATTAAGCTATTGTATGCACTTTGATGTTTTTGAGTGAAAAGTTTTTTCGAAATGCACAAAATGGTCTAAAACGTCTCCAAATGCGATTTGGAGCTCTTTTGTGCACTTTGATGTTTTGTGTAAAAAGTTTGCTATTTTGTGCACTTTAATGTTTTGTGTGAAAAGTTTTATCGAAATGCTCAAAATTGTCTAAAACGGTTTCAAATGTGATTTTAAGCACTTTGATATTTTTGTGTAATCAAGTTTTTTCGAAATGCACAACATGGTCTAAAACGTCTCCAAATGCGATTTGAAGCTATTTTGTGCACTTTGATGTTTTTGTGTGAAAAGTTTCATCGAAATGCACAAAATGGTCTCAAACGTCTGGAAATGCGAGTTGAAGCTATTTTGTGCACTTTGTCGTTTTTGTGTGAAAAGTATATTCGAAATGCTCAAAATGGTCTAAAACGTCTCCAAATGCGATTTGAAGCTATTTTGTGATTTTAAGAACTTTGATGTTTTTGTGTGAAAAGTTTCATCGAAATGCACAAAATGGTCTAAATGCGATTTGAAGCTATTTTGTGCACTTTGATGTTTTTTTGTGAAAAGTTTCATCGAAATGCACAAAATGGTCTAAAACGTCTCCAAATACGATATTAAGCTATTGTATGTATGTTGATGTTTTTGTGTGAAAAGTTTTATCGAAATGCTCAAAATGGTCTAAAACGGTTTCAAATGTGATTTTAAGCACTTTGATGTTTTTGTGTAATCAAGTTTCATCGAAATGCACAAAATGGTCTAAAACATCTGCAAATGCGATTTTAAGCTATTTTGTGCACTTTCATGTTTTGTGTGAAAAGTTTTATCGAAATGCTCAAAATGGTCTAAAACGGTTTCAAATGTGATTTTAAGCACTTTGATATTTTTGTGTAATCAAGTTTCATCGAAATGCACCAAATTGTCTAAAACGTCTGCAAATGCGATTTGAAGCTATTTTGTGCACTTTGATGTTTTTGTGTGAAAAGTTTCATCGAAATGCACAAAATGGTCTAAAACGTCTCCAAATATGATATTAAGCTATTGTATGCACTTTGTTGTTTTTATCTGAAAAGTTTTCACGAAATGCACAAAAGATCTAAAACGTCTCTAAATGCGATTTGAAGTTATTTTGTGCACTTTAATGTTTTGTGTGAAAAGTTTTATCGAAATGCACAAAATGGTCTAAAACGTCTCCAAATGCGATTTGAAGCTATTTTGTGCACTTTGATGTTTTGTGTGAAAAGTTTCACCAAAATGCACAAAATGGTCTAAAACGTCTCCAAATCCGTTTTGAAGCTAATCTAAGCACTTTGATGTTGTTATGTTAAACAAGTTTTTTCGAAATGCACAAAATGGTCTAAAACGTCTCCAAATACGATATAAGCTCTTTTGTGCACTTTGATGTTTTGTGTAATAAGTTTTATAGAAACGCACAAAATGGTCTAAAACGGTTTCAAATGTGATTTTAAGCACTTTGATATTTTTGTTTAACCAAGTTTCATCGAAATGCACATAATGGTCTAAAACGTCTCCAAATGCGATTTGAAGCTGTTTTTGTGTGAAAAGTTTTTTCGAAATACACAAAATGGTCTAAAACGTCTCCAAATACAATTTGGAACTCTTTTGTGCACTTTGATGTTTTTTGTCAAAAGTTTTATAGAAATGCTCGAAATGGTCTAAAACGGTTTCAAATGTGATTTTAAGCACTTTGATATTTTTGTGTAATCAAGTTTCATCGAAATGCACAAAATGGTCTAAAACGTGTTCAAATGCGATTTGAAGCTATTTTGTGATTTTAAGAATTTTGATATTTTTGTGTAATCAAGTTTCATCGAATGCACAAACTGGTCTAAACCTCTCAAAATGCGATTTGAAGCTATTTTGTGCACTTTGATGTTTTTGTGTGAAAAGTTTCATCGAAATTCACAAAATTGTCTAAAACGTCTCCAAATACAATATTAAGAAATTCTATGCACTTTGATGTTTTTGAGTGAAAAGTTTTTTTCGAAATGCACAAAATGGTCTAAAACGTCTCCAAATGCGATTTGGAGCTCTTTTGTGCACTTTGATGTTTTGTGTAAAAAGTTTGCTATTTTGTGCACTTTAATGTTTTGTGTGAAAAGTTTTATCGAAATGCTCAAAATTGTCTAAAACGGTTTCAAATGTGATTTTAAGCACTTTGATATTTTTGTGTAATCAAGTTTTTTCGAAATGCACAACATGGTCTAAAACGTCTCCAAATGCGATTTGAAGCTATTTTGTGCACTTTGATGTTTTTTTGTGAAAAATTTCATCGAAATGCACAAAATGGTCTAAAACGTCTCTAAATGCGATTTGAAGTTATTTTGTGCACTTTGATGTTTTGTGTGAAAAGTTTTATCGAAATGCTCAAAATTGTCTAAAACGGTTTCAAATGTGATTTTAAGCACTTTGATATTTTTGTGTAATCAAGTTTCATCGAAATGCACAAAATGGTCTAAAACGTGTTCAAATGCGATTTGAAGCTATTTTGTGATTTTAAGAATTTTGATATTTTTGTGTAATCAAGTTTCATCGAATGCACAAACTGGTCTAAACCTCTCAAAATGCGATTTGAAGCTATTTTGTGCACTTTGATGTTTTTGTGTGAAAAGTTTCATCGAAATTCACAAAATTGTCTAAAACGTCTCCAAATACAATATTAAGAAATTCTATGCACTTTGATGTTTTTGAGTGAAAAGTTTTTTTCGAAATGCACAAAATGGTCTAAAACGTCTCCAAATGCGATTTGGAGCTCTTTTGTGCACTTTGATGTTTTGTGTAAAAAGTTTGCTATTTTGTGCACTTTAATGTTTTGTGTGAAAAGTTTTATCGAAATGCTCAAAATTGTCTAAAACGGTTTCAAATGTGATTTTAAGCACTTTGATATTTTTGTGTAATCAAGTTTTTTCGAAATGCACAACATGGTCTAAAACGTCTCCAAATGCGATTTGAAGCTATTTTGTGCACTTTGATGTTTTTTTGTGAAAAATTTCATCGAAATGCACAAAATGGTCTAAAACGTCTCTAAATGCGATTTGAAGTTATTTTGTGCACTTTGATGTTTTGTGTGAAAAGTTTTATCGAAATGCTCAAAATTGTCTAAAACGGTTTCAAATGTGATTTTAAGCACTTTGATATTTTTGTGTAATCAAGTTTCATCGAAATGCACAAAATGGTCTAAAACGTCTGCAAATGCGATTTAAAGCTATTTTGTGCACTTTAATGTTTTGTGTGAAAAGTTTTATCGAAATTCTCAAAATGGTCTAAAACGGTTTCAAATGTGATTTTAAGCACTTTGATGTTTTTGTGTAATCAAGTTTCATCGAAATGCACAAAATGGTTTAAAACGTCTGCAAATGCGATTTGAAGCT
Source organism: Antedon mediterranea (assembly GCF_964355755.1). Taxonomy (NCBI): domain Eukaryota; kingdom Metazoa; phylum Echinodermata; class Crinoidea; order Comatulida; family Antedonidae; genus Antedon; species Antedon mediterranea. Next base: position 337,081 of record NW_027306095.1, read on the forward strand.
ATTTTGTGCACTTTGATGTTTTTGTGTGAAAAGTTTCATCGAAATGCACAAAATTGTCTAAAACGTTTCCAAATACGATATTAAGCTATTGTATGCACTTTGATGTTTTTGAGTGAAAAGTTTTTTCAAAATGCACAAAATGGTCTAAAATGCGATTTGGAGCTCTTTTGTGCACTTTGATGTTTTGTGTTAAAAGTTTGCTATTTTGTGCACTTTAATGTTTTGTGTGAAAACTTTTATCGAAATGCTCAAAATTGTCTAAAACGGTTTCAAATGTGATTTTAATCACTTTGATATTTTTGTGTAATCAAGTTTTTTCGAAATGCACAATATGGTCTAAAACGTCTCCAAATGCGATTTGAAGCTATTTTGTGCACTTTGATGTTTTTGTGTGAAAAGTTTCATCGAAATGCACAAAATGGTCTAAAACGTCTCTAAATGCGATTTAAAGCTATTTTGTGCACTTTGATGTTTTTGTGTGAAAAGTTTCATCGAAATGCACAAAATGGTCTAAAACGTCTCTAAATGCGATTTGAAGCTATTTTGTGCACTTTGATGTTTTTTTGTGAAAAGTTTCATCGAAATGCACAAAATGGTCTAAAACGTCTCTAAATGCGATTTGAAGCTATTTTGTGCACTTTGTCGTTTTTGTGTGAAAAGTTTCATCGAAATGCTCAAAATGGTCTAAAACGTCTCCAAATGCGATTTGAAGCAATTTTGTGCAATTTGATGTTTTTGTGTGAAAAGTTTCATCGAAATGCACAAAATGGTCTAAAACGTCTGCAAATGCGATTTGAAGCTATTTTGTGCACTTTGATGTTTTTTTGTGAAAAGTTTCATCGAAATGCACAAAATTGTCTAAAACGTCTCTAAATGCGATTTGAAGCTATTTTGTGCACTTTGTCGTTTTTGTGTGAAAATTTCATCGAAATGCTCAAAATGGTCTAAAACGGTTTCAAATGTGATTTTAATCACTTTGATATTTTTGTGTAATCAAGTTTTTTCGAAATGCACAATATGGTCTAAAACGTCTCCAAATGCGATTTGAAGCTATTTTGTGCACTTTGATGTTTTTGTGTGAAAAGTTTCATCGAAATGCACAAAATGGTCTAAAACGTCTCTAAATGCGATTTAAAGCTATTTTGTGCACTTTGATGTTTTTGTGTGAAAAGTTTCATCGAAATGCACAAAATGGTCTAAAACGTCTCTAAATGCGATTTGAAGCTGTTTTTGTGTGAAAAGTTTTTTCGAAATACACAAAATGGTCTAAAACGTCTCCAAATACAATTTGGAACTCTTTTGTGCACTTTGATGTTTTTTGTCAAAAGTTTTATAGAAATGCTCGAAATGGTCTAAAACGGTTTCAAATGTGATTTTAAGCACTTTGATATTTTTGTGTAATCAAGTTTCATCGAAATGCACAAAATGGTCTAAAACGTGTTCAAATGCGATTTGAAGCTATTTTGTGATTTTAAGAATTTTGATATTTTTGTGTAATCAAGTTTCATCGAATGCACAAACTGGTCTAAACCTCTCAAAATGCGATTTGAAGCTATTTTGTGCACTTTGATGTTTTTGTGTGAAAAGTTTCATCGAAATTCACAAAATTGTCTAAAACGTCTCCAAATACAATATTAAGAAATTCTATGCACTTTGATGTTTTTGAGTGAAAAGTTTTTTTCGAAATGCACAAAATGGTCTAAAACGTCTCCAAATGCGATTTGGAGCTCTTTTGTGCACTTTGATGTTTTGTGTAAAAAGTTTGCTATTTTGTGCACTTTAATGTTTTGTGTGAAAAGTTTTATCGAAATGCTCAAAATTGTCTAAAACGGTTTCAAATGTGATTTTAAGCACTTTGATATTTTTGTGTAATCAAGTTTTTTCGAAATGCACAACATGGTCTAAAACGTCTCCAAATGCGATTTGAAGCTATTTTGTGCACTTTGATGTTTTTTTGTGAAAAATTTCATCGAAATGCACAAAATGGTCTAAAACGTCTCTAAATGCGATTTGAAGTTATTTTGTGCACTTTGATGTTTTGTGTGAAAAGTTTTATCGAAATGCTCAAAATTGTCTAAAACGGTTTCAAATGTGATTTTAAGCACTTTGATATTTTTGTGTAATCAAGTTTCATCGAAATGCACAAAATGGTCTAAAACGTCTGCAAATGCGATTTAAAGCTATTTTGTGCACTTTAATGTTTTGTGTGAAAAGTTTTATCGAAATTCTCAAAATGGTCTAAAACGGTTTCAAATGTGATTTTAAGCACTTTGATGTTTTTGTGTAATCAAGTTTCATCGAAATGCACAAAATGGTTTAAAACGTCTGCAAATGCGATTTGAAGCTATTTTGTGCACTTTGATGTTTTTGTGTGAAAAGTTTCATCGAAATGCACAAAATTGTTTAAAACGTTTCCAAATACGATATTAAGCTATTGTATGCACTTTGATGTTTTTGAGTGAAAAGTTTTTTCGAAATGCACAAAATGGCCTAAAATGCGATTTGGAGCTCTTTTGTGCACTTTGATGTTTTGTGTTAAAAGTTTGCTATTTTGTGCACTTTAATGTTTTGTGTGAAAACTTTTATCGAAATGCTCAAAATTGTCTAAAACGGTTTCAAATGTGATTTTAATCACTTTGATATTTTTGTGTAATCAAGTTTTTTCGAAATGCACAATATGGTCTAAAACGTCTCCAAATGCGATTTGAAGCTATTTTGTGCACTTTGATGTTTTTGTGTGAAAAGTTTCATCGAAATGCACAAAATGGTCTAAAACGTCTCTAAATGCGATTTAAAGCTATTTTGTGCACTTTGATGTTTTTGTGTGAAAAGTTTCATCGAAATGCACAAAATGGTCTATAACGTCTCTAAATGCGATTTGAAGCTATTTTGTGCACTTTGATGTTTTTTTGTGAAAAGTTTCATCGAAATGCACAAAATGGTCTAAAACGTCTCTAAATGCGATTTGAAGCTATTTTGTGCACTTTGTCGTTTTTGTGTGAAAAGTTTCATCGAAATGCTCAAAATGGTCTAAAACGTCTCCAAATGCGATTTGAAGCAATTTTGTGCAATTTGATGTTTTTGTGTGAAAAGTTTCATCGAAATGCACAAAATGGTCTAAAACGTCTGCAAATGCGATTTGAAGCTATTTTGTGCACTTTGATGTTTTTTTGTGAAAAGTTTCATCGAAATGCACAAAATTGTCTAAAACGTCTCTAAATGCGATTTGAAGCTATTTTGTGCACTTTGTCGTTTTTGTGTGAAAATTTCATCGAAATGCTCAAAATGGTCTAAAACGGTTTCAAATGTGATTTTAATCACTTTGATATTTTTGTGTAATCAAGTTTTTTCGAAATGCACAATATGGTCTAAAACGTCTCCAAATGCGATTTGAAGCTATTTTGTGCACTTTGATGTTTTTGTGTGAAAAGTTTCATCGAAATGCACAAAATGGTCTAAAACGTCTCTAAATGCGATTTAAAGCTATTTTGTGCACTTTGATGTTTTTGTGTGAAAAGTTTCATCGAAATGCACAAAATGGTCTAAAACGTCTCTAAATGCGATTTGAAGCTGTTTTTGTGTGAAAAGTTTTTTCGAAATACACAAAATGGTCTAAAACGTCTCCAAATACAATTTGGAACTCTTTTGTGCACTTTGATGTTTTTTGTCAAAAGTTTTATAGAAATGCTCGAAATGGTCTAAAACGGTTTCAAATGTGATTTTAAGCACTTTGATATTTTTGTGTAATCAAGTTTCATCGAAATGCACAAAATGGTCTAAAACGTGTTCAAATGCGATTTGAAGCTATTTTGTGATTTTAAGAATTTTGATATTTTTGTGTAATCAAGTTTCATCGAATGCACAAACTGGTCTAAACCTCTCAAAATGCGATTTGAAGCTATTTTGTGCACTTTGATGTTTTTGTGTGAAAAGTTTCATCGAAATTCACAAAATTGTCTAAAACGTCTCCAAATACAATATTAAGAAATTCTATGCACTTTGATGTTTTTGAGTGAAAAGTTTTTTTCGAAATGCACAAAATGGTCTAAAACGTCTCCAAATGCGATTTGGAGCTCTTTTGTGCACTTTGATGTTTTGTGTAAAAAGTTTGCTATTTTGTGCACTTTAATGTTTTGTGTGAAAAGTTTTATCGAAATGCTCAAAATTGTCTAAAACGGTTTCAAATGTGATTTTAAGCACTTTGATATTTTTGTGTAATCAAGTTTTTTCGAAATGCACAACATGGTCTAAAACGTCTCCAAATGCGATTTGAAGCTATTTTGTGCACTTTGATGTTTTTTTGTGAAAAATTTCATCGAAATGCACAAAATGGTCTAAAACGTCTCTAAATGCGATTTGAAGTTATTTTGTGCACTTTGATGTTTTGTGTGAAAAGTTTTATCGAAATGCTCAAAATTGTCTAAAACGGTTTCAAATGTGATTTTAAGCACTTTGATATTTTTGTGTAATCAAGTTTCATCGAAATGCACAAAATGGTCTAAAACGTCTGCAAATGCGATTTAAAGCTATTTTGTGCACTTTAATGTTTTGTGTGAAAAGTTTTATCGAAATTCTCAAAATGGTCTAAAACGGTTTCAAATGTGATTTTAAGCACTTTGATGTTTTTGTGTAATCAAGTTTCATCGAAATGCACAAAATGGTTTAAAACGTCTGCAAATGCGATTTGAAGCTATTTTGTGCACTTTGATGTTTTTGTGTGAAAAGTTTCATCGAAATGCACAAAATTGTCTAAAACGTTTCCAAATACGATATTAAGCTATTGTATGCACTTTGATGTTTTTGAGTGAAAAGTTTTTTCGAAATGCACAAAATGGTCTAAAATGCGATTTGGAGCTCTTTTGTGCACTTTGATGTTTTGTGTTAAAAGTTTGCTATTTTGTGCACTTTAATGTTTTGTGTGAAAACTTTTATCGAAATGCTCAAAATTGTCTAAAACGGTTTCAAATGTGATTTTAATCACTTTGATATTTTTGTGTAATCAAGTTTTTTCGAAATGCACAATATGGTCTAAAACGTCTCCAAATGCGATTTGAAGCTATTTTGTGCACTTTGATGTTTTTGTGTGAAAAGTTTCATCGAAATGCACAAAATGGTCTAAAACGTCTCTAAATGCGATTTAAAGCTATTTTGTGCACTTTGATGTTTTTGTGTGAAAAGTTTCATCGAAATGCACAAAATGGTCTAAAACGTCTCTAAATGCGATTTGAAGCTATTTTGTGCACTTTGATGTTTTTTTGTGAAAAGTTTCATCGAAATGCACAAAATGGTCTAAAACGTCTCTAAATGCGATTTGAAGCTATTTTGTGCACTTTGTCGTTTTTGTGTGAAAAGTTTCATCGAAATGCTCAAAATGGTCTAAAACGTCTCCAAATGCGATTTGAAGCAATTTTGTGCAATTTGATGTTTTTGTGTGAAAAGTTTCATCGAAATGCACAAAATGGTCTAAAACGTCTGCAAATGCGATTTGAAGCTATTTTGTGCACTTTGATGTTTTTTTGTGAAAAGTTTCATCGAAATGCACAAAATTGTCTAAAACGTCTCTAAATGCGATTTGAAGCTATTTTGTGCACTTTGTCGTTTTTGTGTGAAAATTTCATCGAAATGCTCAAAATGGTCTAAAACGTCTCCAAATGCGATTTGAAGCAATTTTGTGCACTTTGATGTTTTTGTGTGAAAAGTTTCATCGAAATGCACAAAATGGTCTAAAACGTCTGCAAATGCGATTTGAAGCTATTTTGTGCACTTTGTCGTTTTTGTGTGAAAAGTTTTTTCGAAATGCACAAAATGGTCTAAAACGTCTCCAATTGCGATTTGAAGTTATTTTGTGCACTTTGATGTTTTGTGTGAAAAGTTTTATCGAAATGCTCAAAATGGTCTAAAACGGTTTCAAATGTGATTTTAAGCACTTTGATATTTTTGTGTAATCAAGTTTCATCGAAATGCACAAAATGGTCTAAAACGTCTGCAAATGCGATTTAAAGCTATTTTGTGCACTTTAATGTTTTGTGTGAAAAGTTTTATCGAAATTCTCAAAATGGTCTAAAACGGTTTCAAATGTGATTTTAAGCACTTTGATGTTTTTGTGTAATCAAGTTTCATCGAAATGCACTAAAAGGTTTAAAACGTCTGCAAATTCGATTTGAAGCTATTTTGTGCACTTTGATGTTTTTGAGTGAAAAGTTTTTTCGAAATGCACAAAATGGTCTAAAACGTCTCCCAATGCGATTTGGAGCTCTTTTGTGCACTTTGATGTTTTGTGTAAAAAGTTTGCTATTTTGTGCACTTTAATGTTTTGTGTGAAAAGTTTTATCGAAATGCTCAAAATTGTCTAAAACGGTTTCAAATGTGATTTTAAGTACTTTGATATTTTTGTGTAATCAAGTTTTTTCGAAATGCACAACATGGTCTAAAACGTCTCCAAATGCGATTTGAAGCTATTTTGTGCACTTTGATGTTTTTGTGTGAAAAGTTTCATCGAAATACACAAAATGGTCTAAAACGTCTCTAAATGCGATTTGAAGCTATTTTGTGCACTTTGATGTTTTTGTGTGAAAAGTTTCATCGAAATGCACAAAATGGTCTAAAACGTCTCTAAATGCGATTTGAAGCTATTTTGTGCACTTTGATGTTTTTGTGTGAAAAGTTTCATCGAAATGCACAAAATTGTCTAAAACGTCTCCAAATACGATATTAAGCTATTGTATGCACTTTGTTGTTTTTGAGTGAAAAGTTTTTTCGAAATGCACAAAATTGTCTAAAACGTCCCCAAATGCGATTTGGAGCTCTTTTGTGCACTTTGATGTTTTGTGTAAAAAGTTTGCTATTTTGTGCACTTTAATGTTTTGTGTGAAAAGTTTTATCGAAATGCTCAAAATTGTCTAAAACGGTTTCAAATGTGATTTTAAGCACTTTGATATTTTTGTGTAATCAAGTTTTTTCGAAATGCACAACATGGTCTAAAACGTCTCCAAATGCGATTTGAAGCTATTTTGTGCACTTTGATGTTTTTGTGTGAAAAGTTTCATCGAAATGCACAAAATGGTCTAAAACGTCTCTAAATGCGATTTGAAGCTATTTTGTGCACTTTGTCGTTTTTGTGTGAAAAGTTTTTTCGAAATGCACAAAATGGTCTAAAACGTCTCCAATTGCGATTTGAAGTTATTTTGTGCACTTTGATGTTTTGTGTGAAAAGTTTTATCGAAATGCTCAAAATGGTCTAAAACGGTTTCAAATGTGATTTTAAGCACTTTGATGTTTTTGTGTAATCAAGTTTCATCGAAATGCACAAAATGGTTTAAAACGTCTGCAAATGCGATTTGAAGCTATTTTGTGCACTTTGATGTTTTTGTGTGAAAAGTTTCATCGAAATGCACAAAATTGTCTAAAACGTCTCCAAATGCGATTTGAAGCTATTTTGTGCACTTTGATGTTTTTGTGTGAAAAGTTTCATCGAAATACACAAAATGGTCTAAAACGTCTCTAAATGCGATTTGAAGCTATTTTGTGCACTTTGATGTTTTTGTGTGAAAAGTTTCATCGAAATGCACAAAATGGTCTAAAACGTCTCTAAATGCGATTTGAAGCTATTTTGTGCACTTTGATGTTTTTGTGTGAAAAGTTTCATCGAAATGCACAAAATGGTCTAAAACGTCTCTAAATGCGATTTGAAGCTATTTTGTGCACTTTGATGTTTTTTTGTGAAAAGTTTTATCGAAATTCTCAAAATGGTCTAAAACGGTTTCAAATGTGATTTTAAGCACTTTTATGTTTTTGTGTAATCAAGTTTCATCGAAATGCACTAAATGGTTTAAAACGTCTGCAAATGCGATTTGAAGCTATTTTGTGCACTTTGATGTTTTTGTGTGAAAAGTTTCATCGAAATGCACAAAATTGTCTAAAACGTCTCCAAATACGATATTAAACTATTGTATGCACTTTGATGTTTTTGAGTGAAAAGTTTTTTCGAAATGCACAAAATGGTCTAAAACGTCTCCAAATGCGATTTGGAGCTCTTTTGTGCACTTTGATGTTTTGTGTTAAAAGTTTGCTATTTTGTGCACTTTAATGTTTTGTGTGAAAACTTTTATCGAAATGCTCAAAATTGTCTAAAACGGTTTCAAATGTGATTTTAATCACTTTGATATTTTTGTGTAATCAAGTTTTTTCGAAATGCACAATATGGTCTAAAACGTCTCCAAATGCGATTTGAAGCTGTTTTGTGCACTTTGATGTTTTTGTGTGAAAAGTTTCATCGAAATGCACAAAATGGTCTAAAACGTCTCTAAATGCGATTTAAAGCTATTTTGTGCACTTTGATGTTTTTGTGTGAAAAGTTTCATCGAAATGCACAAAATGGTCTAAAACGTCTCTAAATGCGATTTGAAGCTATTTTGTGCACTTTGATGTTTTTTTGTGAAAAGTTTCATCGAAATGCACAAAATGGTCTAAAACGTCTCTAAATGCGATTTGAAGCTATTTTGTGCACTTTGTCGTTTTTGTGTGAAAAGTTTCATCGAAATGCTCAAAATGGTCTAAAACGTCTCCAAATGCGATTTGAAGCAATTTTGTGCAATTTGATGTTTTTGTGTGAAAAGTTTCATCGAAATGCACAAAATGGTCTAAAACGTCTGCAAATGCGATTTGAAGCTATTTTGTGCACTTTGATGTTTTTTTGTGAAAAGTTTCATCGAAATGCACAAAATTGTCTAAAACGTCTCTAAATGCGATTTGAAGCTATTTTGTGCACTTTGTCGTTTTTGTGTGAAAATTTCATCGAAATGCTCAAAATGGTCTAAAACGGTTTCAAATGTGATTTTAATCACTTTGATATTTTTGTGTAATCAAGTTTTTTCGAAATGCACAATATGGTCTAAAACGTCTCCAAATGCGATTTGAAGCTATTTTGTGCACTTTGATGTTTTTGTGTGAAAAGTTTCATCGAAATGCACAAAATGGTCTAAAACGTCTCTAAATGCGATTTAAAGCTATTTTGTGCACTTTGATGTTTTTGTGTGAAAAGTTTCATCGAAATGCACAAAATGGTCTAAAACGTCTCTAAATGCGATTTGAAGCTGTTTTTGTGTGAAAAGTTTTTTCGAAATACACAAAATGGTCTAAAACGTCTCCAAATACAATTTGGAACTCTTTTGTGCACTTTGATGTTTTTTGTCAAAAGTTTTATAGAAATGCTCGAAATGGTCTAAAACGGTTTCAAATGTGATTTTAAGCACTTTGATATTTTTGTGTAATCAAGTTTCATCGAAATGCACAAAATGGTCTAAAACGTGTTCAAATGCGATTTGAAGCTATTTTGTGATTTTAAGAATTTTGATATTTTTGTGTAATCAAGTTTCATCGAATGCACAAACTGGTCTAAACCTCTCAAAATGCGATTTGAAGCTATTTTGTGCACTTTGATGTTTTTGTGTGAAAAGTTTCATCGAAATTCACAAAATTGTCTAAAACGTCTCCAAATACAATATTAAGAAATTCTATGCACTTTGATGTTTTTGAGTGAAAAGTTTTTTTCGAAATGCACAAAATGGTCTAAAACGTCTCCAAATGCGATTTGGAGCTCTTTTGTGCACTTTGATGTTTTGTGTAAAAAGTTTGCTATTTTGTGCACTTTAATGTTTTGTGTGAAAAGTTTTATCGAAATGCTCAAAATTGTCTAAAACGGTTTCAAATGTGATTTTAAGCACTTTGATATTTTTGTGTAATCAAGTTTTTTCGAAATGCACAACATGGTCTAAAACGTCTCCAAATGCGATTTGAAGCTATTTTGTGCACTTTGATGTTTTTTTGTGAAAAATTTCATCGAAATGCACAAAATGGTCTAAAACGTCTCTAAATGCGATTTGAAGTTATTTTGTGCACTTTGATGTTTTGTGTGAAAAGTTTTATCGAAATGCTCAAAATTGTCTAAAACGGTTTCAAATGTGATTTTAAGCACTTTGATATTTTTGTGTAATCAAGTTTCATCGAAATGCACAAAATGGTCTAAAACGTCTGCAAATGCGATTTAAAGCTATTTTGTGCACTTTAATGTTTTGTGTGAAAAGTTTTATCGAAATTCTCAAAATGGTCTAAAACGGTTTCAAATGTGATTTTAAGCACTTTGATGTTTTTGTGTAATCAAGTTTCATCGAAATGCACAAAATGGTTTAAAACGTCTGCAAATGCGATTTGAAGCTATTTTGTGCACTTTGATGTTTTTGTGTGAAAAGTTTCATCGAAATGCACAAAATTGTCTAAAACGTTTCCAAATACGATATTAAGCTATTGTATGCACTTTGATGTTTTTGAGTGAAAAGTTTTTTCGAAATGCACAAAATGGTCTAAAATGCGATTTGGAGCTCTTTTGTGCACTTTGATGTTTTGTGTTAAAAGTTTGCTATTTTGTGCACTTTAATGTTTTGTGTGAAAACTTTTATCGAAATGCTCAAAATTGTCTAAAACGGTTTCAAATGTGATTTTAATCACTTTGATATTTTTGTGTAATCAAGTTTTTTCGAAATGCACAATATGGTCTAAAACGTCTCCAAATGCGATTTGAAGCTATTTTGTGCACTTTGATGTTTTTGTGTGAAAAGTTTCATCGAAATGCACAAAATGGTCTAAAACGTCTCTAAATGCGATTTAAAGCTATTTTGTGCACTTTGATGTTTTTGTGTGAAAAGTTTCATCGAAATGCACAAAATGGTCTATAACGTCTCTAAATGCGATTTGAAGCTATTTTGTGCACTTTGATGTTTTTTTGTGAAAAGTTTCATCGAAATGCACAAAATGGTCTAAAACGTCTCTAAATGCGATTTGAAGCTATTTTGTGCACTTTGTCGTTTTTGTGTGAAAAGTTTCATCGAAATGCTCAAAATGGTCTAAAACGTCTCCAAATGCGATTTGAAGCAATTTTGTGCAATTTGATGTTTTTGTGTGAAAAGTTTCATCGAAATGCACAAAATGGTCTAAAACGTCTGCAAATGCGATTTGAAGCTATTTTGTGCACTTTGATGTTTTTTTGTGAAAAGTTTCATCGAAATGCACAAAATTGTCTAAAACGTCTCTAAATGCGATTTGAAGCTATTTTGTGCACTTTGTCGTTTTTGTGTGAAAATTTCATCGAAATGCTCAAAATGGTCTAAAACGGTTTCAAATGTGATTTTAATCACTTTGATATTTTTGTGTAATCAAGTTTTTTCGAAATGCACAATATGGTCTAAAACGTCTCCAAATGCGATTTGAAGCTATTTTGTGCACTTTGATGTTTTTGTGTGAAAAGTTTCATCGAAATGCACAAAATGGTCTAAAACGTCTCTAAATGCGATTTAAAGCTATTTTGTGCACTTTGATGTTTTTGTGTGAAAAGTTTCATCGAAATGCACAAAATGGTCTAAAACGTCTCTAAATGCGATTTGAAGCTGTTTTTGTGTGAAAAGTTTTTTCGAAATACACAAAATGGTCTAAAACGTCTCCAAATACAATTTGGAACTCTTTTGTGCACTTTGATGTTTTTTGTCAAAAGTTTTATAGAAATGCTCGAAATGGTCTAAAACGGTTTCAAATGTGATTTTAAGCACTTTGATATTTTTGTGTAATCAAGTTTCATCGAAATGCACAAAATGGTCTAAAACGTGTTCAAATGCGATTTGAAGCTATTTTGTGATTTTAAGAATTTTGATATTTTTGTGTAATCAAGTTTCATCGAATGCACAAACTGGTCTAAACCTCTCAAAATGCGATTTGAAGCTATTTTGTGCACTTTGATGTTTTTGTGTGAAAAGTTTCATCGAAATTCACAAAATTGTCTAAAACGTCTCCAAATACAATATTAAGAAATTCTATGCACTTTGATGTTTTTGAGTGAAAAGTTTTTTTCGAAATGCACAAAATGGTCTAAAACGTCTCCAAATGCGATTTGGAGCTCTTTTGTGCACTTTGATGTTTTGTGTAAAAAGTTTGCTATTTTGTGCACTTTAATGTTTTGTGTGAAAAGTTTTATCGAAATGCTCAAAATTGTCTAAAACGGTTTCAAATGTGATTTTAAGCACTTTGATATTTTTGTGTAATCAAGTTTTTTCGAAATGCACAACATGGTCTAAAACGTCTCCAAATGCGATTTGAAGCTATTTTGTGCACTTTGATGTTTTTTTGTGAAAAATTTCATCGAAATGCACAAAATGGTCTAAAACGTCTCTAAATGCGATTTGAAGTTATTTTGTGCACTTTGATGTTTTGTGTGAAAAGTTTTATCGAAATGCTCAAAATTGTCTAAAACGGTTTCAAATGTGATTTTAAGCACTTTGATATTTTTGTGTAATCAAGTTTCATCGAAATGCACAAAATGGTCTAAAACGTCTGCAAATGCGATTTAAAGCTATTTTGTGCACTTTAATGTTTTGTGTGAAAAGTTTTATCGAAATTCTCAAAATGGTCTAAAACGGTTTCAAATGTGATTTTAAGCACTTTGATGTTTTTGTGTAATCAAGTTTCATCGAAATGCACAAAATGGTTTAAAACGTCTGCAAATGCGATTTGAAGCTATTTTGTGCACTTTGATGTTTTTGTGTGAAAAGTTTCATCGAAATGCACAAAATTGTCTAAAACGTTTCCAAATACGATATTAAGCTATTGTATGCACTTTGATGTTTTTGAGTGAAAAGTTTTTTCGAAATGCACAAAATGGTCTAAAATGCGATTTGGAGCTCTTTTGTGCACTTTGATGTTTTGTGTTAAAAGTTTGCTATTTTGTGCACTTTAATGTTTTGTGTGAAAACTTTTATCGAAATGCTCAAAATTGTCTAAAACGGTTTCAAATGTGATTTTAATCACTTTGATATTTTTGTGTAATCAAGTTTTTTCGAAATGCACAATATGGTCTAAAACGTCTCCAAATGCGATTTGAAGCTATTTTGTGCACTTTGATGTTTTTGTGTGAAAAGTTTCATCGAAATGCACAAAATGGTCTAAAACGTCTCTAAATGCGATTTAAAGCTATTTTGTGCACTTTGATGTTTTTGTGTGAAAAGTTTCATCGAAATGCACAAAATGGTCTAAAACGTCTCTAAATGCGATTTGAAGCTATTTTGTGCACTTTGATGTTTTTTTGTGAAAAGTTTCATCGAAATGCACAAAATGGTCTAAAACGTCTCTAAATGCGATTTGAAGCTATTTTGTGCACTTTGTCGTTTTTGTGTGAAAAGTTTCATCGAAATGCTCAAAATGGTCTAAAACGTCTCCAAATGCGATTTGAAGCAATTTTGTGCAATTTGATGTTTTTGTGTGAAAAGTTTCATCGAAATGCACAAAATGGTCTAAAACGTCTGCAAATGCGATTTGAAGCTATTTTGTGCACTTTGATGTTTTTTTGTGAAAAGTTTCATCGAAATGCACAAAATTGTCTAAAACGTCTCTAAATGCGATTTGAAGTTATTTTGTGCACTTTGTCGTTTTTGTGTGAAAATTTCATCGAAATGCTCAAAATGGTCTAAAACGTCTCCAAATGCGATTTGAAGCAATTTTGTGCACTTTGATGTTTTTGTGTGAAAAGTTTCATCGAAATGCACAAAATGGTCTAAAACGTCTGCAAATGCGATTTGAAGCTATTTTGTGCACTTTGTCGTTTTTGTGTGAAAAGTTTTTTCGAAATGCACAAAATGGTCTAAAACGTCTCCAATTGCGATTTGAAGTTATTTTGTGCACTTTGATTTTTTGTGTGAAAAGTTTTATCGAAATGCTCAAAATGGTCTAAAACGGTTTCAAATGTGATTTTAAGCACTTTGATATTTTTGTGTAATCAAGTTTCATCGAAATGCACAAAATGGTCTAAAACGTCTGCAAATGCGATTTAAAGCTATTTTGTGCACTTTAATGTTTTGTGTGAAAAGTTTTATCGAAATTCTCAAAATGGTCTAAAACGGTTTCAAATGTGATTTTAAGCACTTTGATGTTTTTGTGTAATCAAGTTTCATCGAAATGCACTAAAAGGTTTAAAACGTCTGCAAATGCGATTTGAAGCTATTTTGTGCACTTTGATGTTTTTGAGTGAAAAGTTTTTTCGAAATGCACAAAATGGTCTAAAACGTCTCCCAATGCGATTTGGAGCTCTTTTGTGCACTTTGATGTTTTGTGTAAAAAGTTTGCTATTTTGTGCACTTTAATGTTTTGTGTGAAAAGTTTTATCGAAATGCTCAAAATTGTCTAAAACGGTTTCAAATGTGATTTTAAGTACTTTGATATTTTTGTGTAATCAAGTTTTTTCGAAATGCACAACATGGTCTAAAACGTCTCCAAATGCGATTTGAAGCTATTTTGTGCACTTTGATGTTTTTGTGTGAAAAGTTTCATCGAAATACACAAAATGGTCTAAAACGTCTCTAAATGCGATTTGAAGCTATTTTGTGCACTTTTATGTTTTTGTGTGAAAAGTTTCATCGAAATGCACAAAATGGTCTAAAACGTCTCTAAATGCGATTTGAAGCTATTTTGTGCACTTTGATGTTTTTGTGTGAAAAGTTTCATCGAAATGCACAAAATTGTCTAAAACGTCTCCAAATACGATATTAAGCTATTGTATGCACTTTGTTGTTTTTGAGTGAAAAGTTTTTTCGAAATGCACAAAATTGTCTAAAACGTCCCCAAATGCGATTTTGAGCTCTTTTGTGCACTTTGATGTTTTGTGTAAAAAGTTTGCTATTTTGTGCACTTTAATGTTTTGTGTGAAAAGTTTTATCGAAATGCTCAAAATTGTCTAAAACGGTTTCAAATGTGATTTTAAGCACTTTGATATTTTTGTGTAATCAAGTTTTTTCGAAATGCACAACATGGTCTAAAACGTCTCCAAATGCGATTTGAAGCTATTTTGTGCACTTTGATGTTTTTGTGTGAAAAGTTTCATCGAAATGCACAAAATGGTCTAAAACGTCTCTAAATGCGATTTGAAGCTATTTTGTGCACTTTGTCGTTTTTGTGTGAAAAGTTTTTTCGAAATGCACAAAATGGTCTAAAACGTCTCCAATTGCGATTTGAAGTTATTTTGTGCACTTTGATGTTTTGTGTGAAAAGTTTTATCGAAATGCTCAAAATGGTCTAAAACGGTTTCAAATGTGATTTTAAGCACTTTGATGTTTTTGTGTAATCAAGTTTCATCGAAATGCACAAAATGGTTTAAAACGTCTGCAAATGCGATTTGAAGCTATTTTGTGCACTTTGATGTTTTTGTGTGAAAAGTTTCATCGAAATGCACAAAATTGTCTAAAACGTCTCCAAATGCGATTTGAAGCTATTTTGTGCACTTTGATGTTTTTGTGTGAAAAGTTTCATCGAAATACACAAAATGGTCTAAAACGTCTCTAAATGCGATTTGAAGCTATTTTGTGCACTTTGATGTTTTTGTGTGAAAAGTTTCATCGAAATGCACAAAATGGTCTAAAACGTCTCTAAATGCGATTTGAAGCTATTTTGTGCACTTTGATGTTTTTGTGTGAAAAGTTTCATCGAAATGCACAAAATGGTCTAAAACGTCTCTAAATGCGATTTGAAGCTATTTTGTGCACTTTGATGTTTTTTTGTGAAAAGTTTTATCGAAATTCTCAAAATGGTCTAAAACGGTTTCAAATGTGATTTTAAGCACTTTTATGTTTTTGTGTAATCAAGTTTCATCGAAATGCACTAAATGGTTTAAAACGTCTGCAAATGCGATTTGAAGCTATTTTGTGCACTTTGATGTTTTTGTGTGAAAAGTTTCATCGAAATGCACAAAATTGTCTAAAACGTCTCCAAATACGATATTAAACTATTGTATGCACTTTGATGTTTTTGAGTGAAAAGTTTTTTCGAAATGCACAAAATGGTCTAAAACGTCTCCAAATGCGATTTGGAGCTCTTTTGTGCACTTTGATGTTTTGTGTAAAAAGTTTGCTATTTTGTGCACTTTATTGTTTTGTGTGAAAAGTTTTATCGAAATGCTCTAAATGGTCTAAAACGGTTTCAAATGTGATTTTAAGCACTTTGATATTTTTGTGTAATCAAGTTTCATCGAAATGCACAAAATGGTCTAAAACGTCTGCAAATGCGATTTAAAGCTATTTTGTGCACTTTGATGTTTTTGTGTGAAAAGTTTCATCGAAATGCACAAAATGGTCTAAAACGTCTCTAAATGCGATTTGAAGCTATTTTGTGCACTTTGATGTTTTTGTGTGAAAAGTTTCATCGAAATGCACAAAATGGTCTAAAACGTCTCTAAATGCGATTTGAAGCTATTTTGTGCACTTTGATGTTTTTGTGTGAAAACTTTCATCAAAATGCTCAAAATGGTCTAAAACGTCTCCAAATGCGATTTGAAGCTATTTTGTGCACTTTGTCGTTTTTGTGTGAAAAGTTTTTTCGAAATGCACAAAATGGTCTAAAACGTCTCCAAATGCGATTTGAAGCAATTTTGTGCACTTTGATGTTTTGTGTAATCCAGTTTCATCGAAATGTACAAAATTGTCAAAAACGTCTCTAAATGCGATTTGAAGCTATTTTGTGCACTTTGTCGTTTTTGTGTGAAAAGTTTTTTCGAAATGCACAAAATGGTCTAAAACGTCTCCAATTGCGATTTGAAGTTATTTTGTGCACTTTGATGTTTTGTGTGAAAAGTTTTATCGAAATGCTCAAAATGGTCTAAAACGGTTTCAAATGTGATTTTAAGCACTTTGATATTTTTGTATAATCAAGTTAAATCGAAATAGACAAAATGGTCTAAAACGTCTGCAAATGCGATTTAAAGCTATTTTGTGCACTTTAATGTTTTGTGTGAAAAGTTTTATCGAAATTCTCAAAATGGTCTAAAACGGTTTCAAATGTGATTTTAAGCACTTTGATGTTTTTGTGTAATCAAGTTTCATCGAAAAGCACAAAATGGTTTAAAACGTCTGAAGCTATTTTGTGCACTTTGATGTTTTTGTGTGAAAAGTTTCATCGAAATGCACAAAATTGTCTAAAACGTTTCCAAATACGATATTAAGCTATTGTATGCACTTTGATGTTTTTGAGTGAAAAGTTTTTTCGAAATGCACAAAATGGTCTAAAACGTCTCCAAATGCGATTTGAAGCTATTTTGTGCACTTTGATGTTTTTTTCTGAAAAGTTTCATCGAAATGCACAAAATGGTCTAAAACGTCTCTAAATGCGATTTGAAGCTATTTTGTGCACTTTGATGTTTTTGTGTGAAAAGTTTCATCGAAATGCACAAAATGGTCTAAAACGTCTCTAAATGCGATTTGAAGTTATTTTGTGCACTTTGATGTTTTGTGTGAAAAGTTTTATCGAAATGCTCAAAATGGTCTAAAACGGTTTCAAATGTGATTTTAAGCACTTTGATATTTTTGTGTAATCAAGTTTCATCGAAATGCACAAAATGGTCTAAAACGTCTCCAAATGCGATTTGAAGCTATTTTGTGCACTTTGATGTTTTGTGTGAAAAGTTTTATCGAAATTCTCAAAATGGTCTAAAACGGTTTCAAATGTGATTTTAAGCACTTTTATGTTTTTGTGTAATCAAGTTTCATCGAAATGCACAAAATGGTTTAAAACGTCTGCAAATGCGATTTGAAGCTATTTTGTGCACTTTGATGTTTTTGTGTGAAAAGTTTCATCGAAATGCACAAAATTGTCTAAAACGTTTCCAAATACGATATTAAGCTATTGTATGCACTTTGATGTTTTTGAGTGAAAAGTTTTTTCGAAATGCACAAAATGGTCTAAAACGTCTCCAAATGCGATTTGGAGCTCTTTTGTGCACTTTGATGTTTTGTGTAAAAAGTTTGCTATTTTGTGCACTTTAATGTTTTGTGTGAAAAGTTTTATCGAAATGCTCAAAATTGTCTAAAACGGTTTCAAATGTGATTTTAAGCACTTTGATATTTTTGTGTAATCAAGTTTCATCGAAATGCACAAAATGGTCTAAAACGTCTGCAAATGCGATTTAAAGCTATTTTGTGCACTTTGATGTTTTTGTGTGAAAAGTTTCATCGAAATGCACAAAATGGTCTAAAACGTCTCTAAATGCGATTTGAAGCTATTTTGTGCACTTTGATGTTTTTTTCTGAAAAGTTTCATCGAAATGCACAAAATGGTCTAAAACGTCTCCAAATGCGATTTGAAGCTATTTTGTGCACTTTGATGTTTTTGTGTGAAAAGTTTATTCGAAATGCACAAAATGGTCTAAAACGTCTCCAAATGCGATTTGAAGTTATTTTGTGCACTTTGATGTTTTGTGTGAAAAGTTTTATCGAAATGCTCAAAATGGTCTAAAACGGTTTCAAATGTGATTTTAAGCACTTTGATATTTTTGTGTAATCAAGTTTCATCGAAATGCTCAAAATGGTCTAAAACGTCTCCAAATGCGATTTGAAGCTATTTTGTGCACTTTGATGTTTTTTTGTGAAAAGTTTCATCGAAATGCACAAAATGGTCTAAAACGTCTCTAAATGCGATTTGAAGCTATTTTGTGCACTTTGATGTTTTTTTGTGAAAAGTTTCATCGAAATGCACAAAATGGTCTAAAACGTCTCTAAATGCGATTTGAAGCTATTTTGTGCACTTTGATGTTTTTTTGTGAAAAGTTTCATCGAAATGCACAAAATTGTCTAAAACGTCTCTAAATGCGATTTGAAGCTATTTTGTGCACTTTGTCGTTTTTGTGTGAAAAGTTTCATCGAAATGCACAAAATGGTCTAAAACGTCTGCAAATGCGATTTGAAGCTATTTTGTGCACTTTGTCGTTTTTGTGTGAAAAGTTTTTTCGAAATGCACAAAATGGTCTAAAACGTCTCCAATTGCGATTTGAAGTTATTTTGTGCACTTTGATGTTTTGTGTGAAAAGTTTTATCGAAATGCTCAAAATGGTCTAAAACGGTTTCAAATGTGATTTTAAGCACTTTGATATTTTTGTGTAATCAAGTTTCATCGAAATGCACAAAATGGTCTAAAACGTCTGCAAATGCGATTTAAAGCTATTTTGTGCACTTTAATGTTTTGTGTGAAAAGTTTTATCGAAATTCTCAAAATGGTCTAAAACGGTTTCAAATGTGATTTTAAGCACTTTGATGTTTTTGTGTAATCAAGTTTCATCGAAATGCACAAAATGGTTTAAAACGTCTGCAAATGCGATTTGAAGCTATTTTGTGCACTTTGATGTTTTTGTGTGAAAAGTTTCATCGAAATGCACAAAATTGTCTAAAACGTCTCCAAATACGATATTAAGCTATTTTGTGCACTTTAATGTTTTTGTGTGAAAAGTTTCATCGAAATGCACAAAATGGTCTAAAACGTCTGCAAATGCGATTTGAAGCTATTTTGTGCACTTTGTCGTTTTTGTGTGAAAAGTTTCATCGAAATGCTCAAAATGGTCTAAAACGTCTCCAAATGCGATTTGAAGCAATTTTGTGCACTTTGATGTTTTTGTGTGAAAAGTTTCATCGAAATGCACAAAATGGTCTCTAAAACGTCTGCAAATGCGATTTGAAGCTATTTTGTGCACTTTGTCGTTTTTGTGTGAAAAGTTTTTTCGAAATGCACAAAATGGTCTAAAACGTCTCCAAATGCGATTTGAAGCAATTTTGTGCACTTTGATGTTTTGTGTAATCCAGTTTCATCGAAATGTACAAAATTGTCTAAAACGTCTCTAAATGCGATTTGAAGCTATTTTGTGCACTTTGTCGTTTTTGTGTGAAAAGTTTTTTCGAAATGCACAAAATGGTCTAAAGCGTCTCCAATTGCGATTTGAAGTTATTTTGTGCACTTTGATGTTTTGTGTGAAAAGTTTTATCGAAATGCTCAAAATGGTCTAAAACGGTTTCAAATGTGATTTTAAGCACTTTGATATTTTTGTATAATCAAGTTAAATCGAAATGCACAAAATGGTCTAAAACGTCTGCAAATGCGATTTAAAGCTATTTTGTGCACTTTAATGTTTTGTGTGAAAAGTTTTATCGAAATTCTCAAAATGGTCTAAAACGGTTTCAAATGTGATTTTAAGCACTTTGATGTTTTTGTGTAATCAAGTTTCATCGAAAAGCACAAAATGGTTTAAAACGTCTGCAAATGCGATTTGAAGCTATTTTGTGCACTTTGATGTTTTTGTGTGAAAAGTTTCATCGAAATGCACAAAATTGTCTAAAACGTTTCCAAATACGATATTAAGCTATTGTATGCACTTTGATATTTTTGAGTGAAAAGTTTTTTCGAAATGCACAAAATGGTCTAAAACGTCTCCAAATGCGATTTAAAGCTATTTTGTGCACTTTGATGTTTTTTTCTGAAAAGTTTCATCGAAATGCACAAAATGGTCTAAAACGTCTCTAAATGCGATTTGAAGCTATTTTGTGCACTTTGATGTTTTTGTGTGAAAAGTTTCATCGAAATGCACAAAATGGTCTAAAACGTCTCTAAATGCGATTTGAAGCTATTTTGTGCACTTTGATGTTTTTTTGTGAAAAGTTTCATCGAAATGCACAAAATGGTCTAAAACGTCTCTAAATGCGATTTGAAGCTATTTCGTGCACTTTGTCGTTTTTGTGTGAAAAGTTTCATCGAAATGCACAAAATGGTCTAAAACGTCTCCAAATGCGATTTGAAGCAATTTTGTGCACTTTGATGTTTTTGTGTGAAAAGTTTCATCGAAATGCACAAAATGTTCTAAAACGTCTGC
The DNA here is from genome assembly GCF_964355755.1 of Antedon mediterranea. NCBI lineage: Eukaryota > Metazoa > Echinodermata > Crinoidea > Comatulida > Antedonidae > Antedon > Antedon mediterranea. The sequence continues at coordinate 357,791 of NW_027306095.1, forward strand.
AAATGCGATTTGAAGCTATTTTGTGCACTTTGATGTTTTTTTGTGAAAAGTTTCATCGAAATGCACAAAATTGTCTAAAACGTCTCTAAATGCGATTTGAAGCTATTTTGTGCACTTTGATGTTTTTTTGTGAAAAGTTTCATCGAAATGCACAAAATGGTCTAAAACGTCTCTAAATGCGATTTGAAGCTATTTTGTGCACTTTGATGTTTTTTTGTGAAAAGTTTCATCGAAATGCACAAAATGGTCTAAAACGTCTCTAAATGCGATTTGAAGCTATTTTGTGCACTTTGTCGTTTTTGTGTGAAAAGTTTCATCGAAATGCTCAAAATGGTCTAAAACGTCTCCAAATGCGATTTGAAGCAATTTTGTGCACTTTGATGTTTTTGTGTGAAAAGTTTCATCGAAATGCACAAAATGGTCTAAAACGTCTGCAAATGCGATTTGAAGCTATTTTGTGCACTTTGATGTTTTTTTGTGAAAAGTTTCATCGAAAGGCACAAAATTGTCTAAAACGTCTCTAAATGCGATTTGAAGCTATTTTGTGCACTTTGTCGTTTTTGTGTGAAAAGTTTCATCGAAATTCCCAAAATGGTCTAAAACATCTCCAAATGCGATTTGAAGCAATTTTGTGCACTTTGATGTTTTTGTGTGAAAAGTTTCATCGAAATGCACAAAATGGTCTAAAACGTCTGCAAATGCGATTTGAAGCTATTTTGTGCACTTTGTCGTTTTTGTGTGAAAAGTTTTTTCGAAATGCACAAAATGGTCTAAAACGTCTCCAAATGCGATTTGAAGCAATTTTGTGCACTTTGATGTTTTGTGTAATCCAGTTTCATCGAAATGTACAAAATTGTCTAAAACGTCTCTAAATGCGATTTGAAGCTATTTTGTGCACTTTGTCGTTTTTGTGTGAAAAGTTTTTTAGAAATGCACAAAATGGTCTAAAACGTCTCCAAATGCGATTTGAAGCAATTTTGTGCACTTTGATGTTTTGTGTAATCCAGTTTCATCGAAATGTACAAAATTGTCTAAAACGTCTCTAAATGCGATTTGAAGCTATTTTGTGCACTTTGTCGTTTTTGTGTGAAAAGTTTTTTCGAAATGCACAAAATGGTCTAAAACGTCTCCAATTGCGATTTGAAGTTATTTTGTGCACTTTGATGTTTTGTGTGAAAAGTTTTATCGAAATGCTCAAAATGGTCTAAAACGGTTTCAAATGTGATTTTAAGCACTTTGATATTTTTGTGTAATCAAGTTTCATCGAAATTCACAAAATGGTCTAAAACGTCTGCAAATGCGATTTAAAGCTATTTTGTGCACTTTAATGTTTTGTGTGAAAAGTTTTATCGAAATTCTCAAAATGGTCTAAAACGGTTTCAAATGTGATTTTAAGCACTTTGATGTTTTTGTGTAATCAAGTTTCATCGAAATGCACAAAATGGTTTAAAACGTCTGCAAATGCGATTTGAAGCTATTTTGTGCACTTTGATGTTTTTGTGTGAAAAGTTTCATCGAAATGCACAAAATTGTCTAAAACGTCTCCAAATACGATATTAAGCTATTTTGTGCACTTTGATGTTTTTGTGTGAAAAGTTTCATCGAAATGCACAAAATGGTCTAAAACGTCTGCAAATGCGATTTGAAGCTATTTTGTGCACTTTGTCGTTTTTGTGTGAAAAGTTTCATCGAAATGCTCAAAATGGTCTAAAACGTCTCCAAATGCGATTTGAAGCAATTTTGTGCACTTTGATGTTTTTGTGTGAAAAGTTTCATCGAAATGCACAAAATGGTCTCTAAAACGTCTGCAAATACGATTTGAAGCTATTTTGTGCACTTTGTCGTTTTTGTGTGAAAAGTTTTTTCGAAATGCACAAAATGGTCTAAAACGTCTCCAAATGCGATTTGAAGCAATTTTGTGCACTTTGATGTTTTGTGTAATCCATTTTCATCGAAATGTACAAAATTGTCTAAAACGTCTCTAAATGCGATTTGAAGCTATTTTGTGCACTTTGTCGTTTTTGTGTGAAAAGTTTTTTCGAAATGCACAAAATGGTCTAAAACGTCTCCAATTGCGATTTGAAGTTATTTTGTGCACTTTGATGTTTTGTGTGAAAAGTTTTATCGAAATGCTCAAAATGGTCTAAAACGGTTTCAAATGTGATTTTAAGCACTTTGATATTTTTGTATAATCAAGTTAAATCGAAATGCACAAAATGGTCTAAAACGTCTGCAAATGCGATTTAAAGCTATTTTGTGCACTTTAATGTTTTGTGTGAAAAGTTTTATCGAAATTCTCAAAATGGTCTAAAACGGTTTCAAATGTGATTTTAAGCACTTTGATGTTTTTGTGTAATCAAGTTTCATCGAAATGCACTAAATGGTTTAAAACGTCTGCAAATGCGATTTGAAGCTATTTTGTGCACTTTGATGTTTTTGTGTGAAAAGTTTCATCGAAATGCACAAAATTGTCTAAAACGTCTCCAAATACGATATTAAGCTATTGTATGCACTTTGATGTTTTTGAGTGAAAAGTTTTTTCGAAATGCACAAAATGGTCTAAAACGTCTCCAAATGCGATTTGGAGCTCTTTTGTGCACTTTGATGTTTTGTGTAAAAAGTTTGCTATTTTGTGCACTTTAATGTTTTGTGTGAAAAGTTTTATCGAAATGCTCAAAATTGTCTAAAACGGTTTCAAATGTGATTTTAAGCACTTTGATATTTTTGTGTAATCAAGTTTTTTCGAAATGCACAACATGGTCTAAAACGTCTCCAAATGCGATTTGAAGCTATTTTGTGCACTTTGATGTTTTTGTGTGAAAAGTTTATTCGAAATGCACAAAATGGTCTAAAACGTCTCCAAATGCGATTTGAAGTTATTTTGTGCACTTTGATGTTTTGTGTGAAAAGTTTTATCGAAATGCTCAAAATGGTCTAAAACGGTTTCAAATGTGATTTTAAGCACTTTGATATTTTTGTGTAATCAAGTTTCATCGAAATGCTCAAAATGGTCTAAAACGTCTCCAAATGCGATTTGAAGCTATTTTGTGCACTTTGATGTTTTTTTGTGAAAAGTTTCATCGAAATGCACAAAATGGTCTAAAACGTCTCTAAATGCGATTTGAAGCTATTTTGTGCACTTTGATGTTTTTGTGTGAAAAGTTTCATCGAAATGCACAAAATGGTCTAAAACGTCTCTAAATGCGATTTGAAGCTATTTTGTGCACTTTGATGTTTTTTTGTGAAAAGTTTCATCGAAATGCACAAAATGGTCTAAAACGTCTCTAAATGCGATTTGAAGCTATTTTGTGCACTTTGATGTTTTTTTGTGAAAAGTTTCATCGAAATGCACAAAATTGTCTAAAACGTCTCTAAATGCGATTTGAAGCTATTTTGTGCACTTTGTCGTTTTTGTGTGAAAAGTTTCATCGAAATGCTCAAAATGGTCTAAAACGTCTCCAAATGCGATTTGAAGCAATTTTGTGCACTTTGATGTTTTTGTGTGAAAAGTTTCATCGAAATGCACAAAATGGTCTAAAACGTCTGCAAATGCGATTTGAAGCTATTTTGTGCACTTTGTCGTTTTTGTGTGAAAAGTTTTTTCGAAATGCACAAAATGGTCTAAAACGTCTCCAATTGCGATTTGAAGTTATTTTGTGCACTTTGATGTTTTGTGTGAAAAGTTTTATCGAAATGCTCAAAATGGTCTAAAACGGTTTCAAATGTGATTTTAAGCACTTTGATATTTTTGTGTAATCAAGTTTCATCGAAATGCACAAAATGGTCTAAAACGTCTGCAAATGCGATTTAAAGCTATTTTGTGCACTTTAATGTTTTGTGTGAAAAGTTTTATCGAAATTCTCAAAATGGTCTAAAACGGTTTCAAATGTGATTTTAAGCACTTTGATGTTTTTGTGTAATCAAGTTTCATCGAAATGCACAAAATGGTTTAAAACGTCTGCAAATGCGATTTGAAGCTATTTTGTGCACTTTGATGTTTTTGTGTGAAAAGTTTCATCGAAATGCACAAAATTGTCTAAAACGTCTCCAAATACGATATTAAGCTATTTTGTGCACTTTGATGTTTTTGTGTGAAAAGTTTCATCGAAATGCACAAAATGGTCTAAAACGTCTGCAAATGCGATTTGAAGCTATTTTGTGCACTTTGTCGTTTTTGTGTGAAAAGTTTCATCGAAATGCTCAAAATGGTCTAAAACGTCTCCAAATGCGATTTGAAGCAATTTTGTGCACTTTGATGTTTTTGTGTGAAAAGTTTCATCGAAATGCACAAAATGGTCTCTAAAACGTCTGCAAATGCGATTTGAAGCTATTTTGTGCACTTTGTCGTTTTTGTGTGAAAAGTTTTTTCGAAATGCACAAAATGGTCTAAAACGTCTCCAAATGCGATTTGAAGCAATTTTGTGCACTTTGATGTTTTGTGTAATCCAGTTTCATCGAAATGTACAAAATTGTCTAAAACGTCTCTAAATGCGATTTGAAGCTATTTTGTGCACTTTGTCGTTTTTGTGTGAAAAGTTTTTTCGAAATGCACAAAATGGTCTAAAACGTCTCCAATTGCGATTTGAAGTTATTTTGTGCACTTTGATGTTTTGTGTGAAAAGTTTTATCGAAATTCTCAAAATGGTCTAAAACGGTTTCAAATGTGATTTTAAGCACTTTGATATTTTTGTATAATCAAGTTAAATCGAATTTGCACAAAATGGTCTAAAACGTCTGCAAATGCATTTTAAAGCTATTTTGTGCACTTTAATGTTTTGTGTGAAAAGTTTTATCGAAATTCTCAAAATGGTCTAAAACGGTTTCAAATGTGATTTTAGGCACTTTGATGTTTTTGTGTAATCAAGTTTCATCGAAAAGCACAAAATGGTTTAAAACGTCTCCAAATGCGATTTGAAGCAATTTTGTGCACTTTGATGTTTTTGTGTGAAAAGTTTCATCGAAATGCACAAAATTGTCTAAAACGTTTCCAAATACGATATTAAGCTATTGTATGCACTTTGATATTTTTGTGTGAAAAGTTTTTTCGAAATGCACAAAATGGTCTAAAACGTCTCCAAATGCGATTTGAAGCAATTTTGTGCACTTTGATGTTTTGTGTAATCCAGTTTCATCGAAATGTACAAAATTGTCTAAAACGTCTCTAAATGCGATTTGAAGCTATTTTGTGCACTTTGTCGTTTTTGTGTGAAAAGTTTTTTCGAAATGCACAAAATGGTCTAAAACGTCTCCAAATGCGATTTGAAGCAATTTTGTGCACTTTGATGTTTTGTGTAATCCAGTTTCATCGAAATGTACAAAATTGTCTAAAACGTCTCTAAATGCGATTTGAAGCTATTTTGTGCACTTTGTCGTTTTTGTGTGAAAAGTTTTTTCGAAATGCACAAAATGGTCTAAAACGTCTCCAATTGCGATTTGAAGTTATTTTGTGCACTTTGATGTTTTGTGTGAAAAGTTTTATCGAAATTCTCAAAATGGTCTAAAACGGTTTCAAATGTGATTTTAAGCACTTTGATATTTTTGTATAATCAAGTTAAATCGAATTTGCACAAAATGGTCTAAAACGTCTGCAAATGCATTTTAAAGCTATTTTGTGCACTTTAATGTTTTGTGTGAAAAGTTTTATCGAAATTCTCAAAATGGTCTAAAACGGTTTCAAATGTGATTTTAGGCACTTTGATGTTTTTGTGTAATCAAGTTTCATCGAAAAGCACAAAATGGTTTAAAACGTCTGCAAATGCGATTTGAAGCTATTTTGTGCACTTTGATGTTTTTGTGTGAAAAGTTTCATCGAAATGCACAAAATTGTCTAAAACGTTTCCAAATACGATATTAAGCTATTGTATGCACTTTGATATTTTTGAGTGAAAAGTTTTTTCGAAATGCACAAAATGGTCTAAAACGTCTCCAAATGCGATTTAAAGCTATTTTGTGCACTTTGATGTTTTTTTCTGAAAAGTTTCATCGAAATGCACAAAATGGTCTAAAACGTCTCTAAATGCGATTTGAAGCTATTTTGTGCACTTTGATGTTTTTGTGTGAAAAGTTTCATCGAAATGCACAAAATGGTCTAAAACGTCTCTAAATGCGATTTGAAGCTATTTTGTGCACTTTGATGTTTTTTTGTGAAAAGTTTCATCGAAATGCACAAAATGGTCTAAAACGTCTCTAAATGCGATTTGAAGCTATTTTGTGCACTTTGTCGTTTTTGTGTGAAAAGTTTCATCGAAATGCTCAAAATGGTCTAAAACGTCTCCAAATGCGATTTGAAGCAATTTTGTGCACTTTGATGTTTTTGTGTGAAAAGTTTCATCGAAATGCACAAAATGGTCTAAAACGTCTGCAAATGCGATTTGAAGCTATTTTGTGCACTTTGATGTTTTTTTGTGAAAAGTTTCATCGAAATGCACAAAATTGTCTAAAACGTCTCTAAATGCGATTTGAAGCTATTTTGTGCACTTTGATTGTTTTTTGTGAAAAGTTTCATCGAAATGTACAAAATTGTCTAAAACGTCTCTAAATGCGATTTGAAGCTATTTTGTGCACTTTGTCGTTTTTGTGTGAAAAGTTTCATCGAAATGCTCAAAATGGTCTAAAACGTCTCCAAATGCGATTTGAAGCAATTTTGTGCACTTTGATGTTTTTGTGTGAAAAGTTTCATCGAAATGCACAAAATGGTCTAAAACGTCTGCAAATGCGATTTGAAGCTATTTTGTGAACTTTGTCGTTTTTGTGTGAAAAGTTTTTTCGAAATGCACAAAATGGTCTAAAACGTCTCCAAATGCGATTTGAAGCAATTTTGTGCACTTTGATGTTTTGTGTAATCCAGTTTCATCGAAATGTACAAAATTGTCTAAAACGTCTCTAAATGCGATTTGAAGCTATTTTGTGCACTTTGTCGTTTTTTTGTGAAAAGTTTTTTCGAAATGCACAAAATGGTCTAAAACGTCTCCAAATGCGATTTGAAGCAATTTTGTGCACTTTGATGTTTTGTGTAATCCAGTTTCATCGAAATGTACAAAATTGTCTAAAACGTCTCTAAATGCGATTTGAAGCTATTTTGTGCACTTTGTCGTTTTTGTGTGAAAAGTTTTTTCGAAATGCACAAAATGGTCTAAAACGTCTCCAATTGCGATTTGAAGTTATTTTGTGCACTTTGATGTTTTGTGTGAAAAGTTTTATCGAAATGCTCAAAATGGTCTAAAACGGTTTCAAATGTGATTTTAAGCACTTTGATGTTTTTGTATAATCAAGTTAAATCGAAATAGACAAAATGGTCTAAAACGTCTGCAAATGCGATTTAAAGCTATTTTGTGCACTTTAATGTTTTGTGTGAAAAGTTTTATCGAAATTCTCAAAATGGTCTAAAACGGTTTCAAATGTGATTTTAAGCACTTTGATGTTTTTGTGTAATCAAGTTTCATCGAAAAGCACAAAATGGTTTAAAACGTCTGCAAACGCGATTTGAAGCTATTTTGTGCACTTTGATGTTTTTGTGTGAAAAGTTTCATCGAAATGCACAAAATTGTCTAAAACGTTTCCAAATACGATATTAAGCTATTGTATGCACTTTGATGTTTTTGAGTGAAAAGTTTTTTCGAAATGCACAAAATGGTCTAAAACGTCTCCAAATGCGATTTGAAGCTATTTTGTGCACTTTGATGTTTTTTTCTGAAAAGTTTCATCGAAATGCACAAAATGGTCTAAAACGTCTCTAAATGCGATTTGAAGCTATTTTGTGCACTTTGATGTTTTTGTGTGAAAAGTTTCATCGAAATGCACAAAATGGTCTAAAACGTCTCTAAATGCTATTTGAAGTTATTTTGTGCACTTTGATGTTTTGTGTGAAAAGTTTTATCGAAATGCTCAAAATGGTCTAAAACGGTTTCAAATGTGATTTTAAGCACTTTGATATTTTTGTGTAATCAAGTTTCATCGAAATGCACAAAATGGTCTAAAACGTCTCCAAATGCGATTTGAAGCTATTTTGTGCACTTTAATGTTTTGTGCGAAAAGTTTTATCGAAATTCTCAAAATGGTCTAAAACGGTTTCAAATGTGATTTTAAGCACTTTGATGTTTTTGTGTAATCAAGTTTCATCGAAATGCACAAAATGGTTTAAAACGTCTGCAAATGCGATTTGAAGCTATTTTGTGCACTTTGATGTTTTTGTGTGAAAAGTTTCATCGAAATGCACAAAATTGTCTAAAACGTTTCCAAATACGATATTAAGCTATTGTATGCACTTTGATGTTTTTGAGTGAAAAGTTTTTTCGAAATGCACAAAATGGTCTAAAACGTCTCCAAATGCGATTTGGAGCTCTTTTGTGCACTTTGATGTTTTGTGTAAAAAGTTTGCTATTTTGTGCACTTTAATGTTTTGTGTTAAAAGTTTTATCGAAATGCTCAAAATTGTCTAAAACGGTTTCAAATGTGATTTTAAGCACTTTGATATTTTTGTGTAATCAAGTTTTTTCGAAATGCACAACATGGTCTAAAACGTCTCCAAATGCGATTTGAAGCTATTTTGTGCACTTTGATGTTTTTGTGTGAAAAGTTTCATCGAAATGCACAAAATGGTCTAAAACGTCTCTAAATGCGATTTAAAGCTATTTTGTGCACTTTGTCGTTTTTGTGTGAAAAGTTTCATCGAAATGCTCAAAATGGTCTAAAACGTCTCCAAATGCGATTTGAAGCAATTTTGTGCACTTTGATGTTTTTGTGTGAAAAGTTTCATCGAAATGCACAAAATGGTCTAAAACGTCTGCAAATGCGATTTGAAGCTATTTTGTGCACTTTGATGTTTTTTTGTGAAAAGTTTCATCGAAAGGCACAAAATTGTCTAAAACGTCTCTAAATGCGATTTGAAGCTATTTTGTGCACTTTGTCGTTTTTGTGTGAAAAGTTTCATCGAAATTCCCAAAATGGTCTAAAACATCTCCAAATGCGATTTGAAGCAATTTTGTGCACTTTGATGTTTTTGTGTGAAAAGTTTCATCGAAATGCACAAAATGGTCTAAAACGTCTGCAAATGCGATTTGAAGCTATTTTGTGCACTTTGTCGTTTTTGTGTGAAAAGTTTTTTCGAAATGCACAAAATGGTCTAAAACGTCTCCAAATGCGATTTGAAGCAATTTTGTGCACTTTGATGTTTTGTGTAATCCAGTTTCATCGAAATGTACAAAATTGTCTAAAACGTCTCTAAATGCGATTTGAAGCTATTTTGTGCACTTTGTCGTTTTTGTGTGAAAAGTTTTTTCGAAATGCACAAAATGGTCTAAAACGTCTCCAAATGCGATTTGAAGCAATTTTGTGCACTTTGATGTTTTGTGTAATCCAGTTTCATCGAAATGTACAAAATTGTCTAAAACGTCTCTAAATGCGATTTGAAGCTATTTTGTGCACTTTGTCGTTTTTGTGTGAAAAGTTTTTTCGAAATGCACAAAATGGTCTAAAACGTCTCCAATTGCGATTTGAAGTTATTTTGTGCACTTTGATGTTTTGTGTGAAAAGTTTTATCGAAATGCTCAAAATGGTCTAAAACGGTTTCAAATGTGATTTTAAGCACTTTGATATTTTTGTGTAATCAAGTTTCATCGAAATGCACAAAATGGTTTAAAACGTCTGCAAATGCGATTTGAAGCTATTTTGTGCACTTTGATGTTTTTTTGTGAAAAGTTTCATCGAAATGCACAAAATTGTCTAAAACGTCTCTAAATGCGATTTGAAGCTATTTTGTGCACTTTGATTGTTTTTTGTGAAAAGTTTCATCGAAATGTACAAAATTGTCTAAAACGTCTCTAAATGCGATTTGAAGCTATTTTGTGCACTTTGTCGTTTTTGTGTGAAAAGTTTCATCGAAATGCTCAAAATGGTCTAAAACGTCTCCAAATGCGATTTGAAGCAATTTTGTGCACTTTGATGTTTTTGTGTGAAAAGTTTCATCGAAATGCACAAAATGGTCTAAAACGTCTGCAAATGCGATTTGAAGCTATTTTGTGAACTTTGTCGTTTTTGTGTGAAAAGTTTTTTCGAAATGCACAAAATGGTCTAAAACGTCTCCAAATGCGATTTGAAGCAATTTTGTGCACTTTGATGTTTTGTGTAATCCAGTTTCATCGAAATGTACAAAATTGTCTAAAACGTCTCTAAATGCGATTTGAAGCTATTTTGTGCACTTTGTCGTTTTTTTGTGAAAAGTTTTTTCGAAATGCACAAAATGGTCTAAAACGTCTCCAAATGCGATTTGAAGCAATTTTGTGCACTTTGATGTTTTGTGTAATCCAGTTTCATCGAAATGTACAAAATTGTCTAAAACGTCTCTAAATGCGATTTGAAGCTATTTTGTGCACTTTGTCGTTTTTGTGTGAAAAGTTTTTTCGAAATGCACAAAATGGTCTAAAACGTCTCCAATTGCGATTTGAAGTTATTTTGTGCACTTTGATGTTTTGTGTGAAAAGTTTTATCGAAATGCTCAAAATGGTCTAAAACGGTTTCAAATGTGATTTTAAGCACTTTGATGTTTTTGTATAATCAAGTTAAATCGAAATAGACAAAATGGTCTAAAACGTCTGCAAATGCGATTTAAAGCTATTTTGTGCACTTTAATGTTTTGTGTGAAAAGTTTTATCGAAATTCTCAAAATGGTCTAAAACGGTTTCAAATGTGATTTTAAGCACTTTGATGTTTTTGTGTAATCAAGTTTCATCGAAAAGCACAAAATGGTTTAAAACGTCTGCAAACGCGATTTGAAGCTATTTTGTGCACTTTGATGTTTTTGTGTGAAAAGTTTCATCGAAATGCACAAAATTGTCTAAAACGTTTCCAAATACGATATTAAGCTATTGTATGCACTTTGATGTTTTTGAGTGAAAAGTTTTTTCGAAATGCACAAAATGGTCTAAAACGTCTCCAAATGCGATTTGAAGCTATTTTGTGCACTTTGATGTTTTTTTCTGAAAAGTTTCATCGAAATGCACAAAATGGTCTAAAACGTCTCTAAATGCGATTTGAAGCTATTTTGTGCACTTTGATGTTTTTGTGTGAAAAGTTTCATCGAAATGCACAAAATGGTCTAAAACGTCTCTAAATGCGATTTGAAGTTATTTTGTGCACTTTGATGTTTTGTGTGAAAAGTTTTATCGAAATGCTCAAAATGGTCTAAAACGGTTTCAAATGTGATTTTAAGCACTTTGATATTTTTGTGTAATCAAGTTTCATCGAAATGCACAAAATGGTCTAAAACGTCTCCAAATGCGATTTGAAGCTATTTTGTGCACTTTAATGTTTTGTGCGAAAAGTTTTATCGAAATTCTCAAAATGGTCTAAAACGGTTTCAAATGTGATTTTAAGCACTTTGATGTTTTTGTGTAATCAAGTTTCATCGAAATGCACAAAATGGTTTAAAACGTCTGCAAATGCGATTTGAAGCTATTTTGTGCACTTTGATGTTTTTGTGTGAAAAGTTTCATCGAAATGCACAAAATTGTCTAAAACGTTTCCAAATACGATATTAAGCTATTGTATGCACTTTGATGTTTTTGAGTGAAAAGTTTTTTCGAAATGCACAAAATGGTCTAAAACGTCTCCAAATGCGATTTGGAGCTCTTTTGTGCACTTTGATGTTTTGTGTAAAAAGTTTGCTATTTTGTGCACTTTAATGTTTTGTGTTAAAAGTTTTATCGAAATGCTCAAAATTGTCTAAAACGGTTTCAAATGTGATTTTAAGCACTTTGATATTTTTGTGTAATCAAGTTTTTTCGAAATGCACAACATGGTCTAAAACGTCTCCAAATGCGATTTGAAGCTATTTTGTGCACTTTGATGTTTTTGTGTGAAAAGTTTCATCGAAATGCACAAAATGGTCTAAAACGTCTCTAAATGCGATTTAAAGCTATTTTGTGCACTTTGTCGTTTTTGTGTGAAAAGTTTCATCGAAATGCTCAAAATGGTCTAAAACGTCTCCAAATGCGATTTGAAGCAATTTTGTGCACTTTGATGTTTTTGTGTGAAAAGTTTCATCGAAATGCACAAAATGGTCTAAAACGTCTGCAAATGCGATTTGAAGCTATTTTGTGCACTTTGATGTTTTTTTGTGAAAAGTTTCATCGAAAGGCACAAAATTGTCTAAAACGTCTCTAAATGCGATTTGAAGCTATTTTGTGCACTTTGTCGTTTTTGTGTGAAAAGTTTCATCGAAATTCCCAAAATGGTCTAAAACATCTCCAAATGCGATTTGAAGCAATTTTGTGCACTTTGATGTTTTTGTGTGAAAAGTTTCATCGAAATGCACAAAATGGTCTAAAACGTCTGCAAATGCGATTTGAAGCTATTTTGTGCACTTTGTCGTTTTTGTGTGAAAAGTTTTTTCGAAATGCACAAAATGGTCTAAAACGTCTCCAAATGCGATTTGAAGCAATTTTGTGCACTTTGATGTTTTGTGTAATCCAGTTTCATCGAAATGTACAAAATTGTCTAAAACGTCTCTAAATGCGATTTGAAGCTATTTTGTGCACTTTGTCGTTTTTGTGTGAAAAGTTTTTTCGAAATGCACAAAATGGTCTAAAACGTCTCCAAATGCGATTTGAAGCAATTTTGTGCACTTTGATGTTTTGTGTAATCCAGTTTCATCGAAATGTACAAAATTGTCTAAAACGTCTCTAAATGCGATTTGAAGCTATTTTGTGCACTTTGTCGTTTTTGTGTGAAAAGTTTTTTCGAAATGCACAAAATGGTCTAAAACGTCTCCAATTGCGATTTGAAGTTATTTTGTGCACTTTGATGTTTTGTGTGAAAAGTTTTATCGAAATGCTCAAAATGGTCTAAAACGGTTTCAAATGTGATTTTAAGCACTTTGATATTTTTGTGTAATCAAGTTTCATCGAAATGCACAAAATGGTTTAAAACGTCTGCAAATGCGATTTGAAGCTATTTTGTGCACTTTGATGTTTTTGTGTGAAAAGTTTCATCGAAATGCACAAAATTGTCTAAAACGTCTCCAAATACGATATTAAGCTATTTTGTGCACTTTGATGTTTTTGTGTGAAAAGTTTCATCGAAATGCACAAAATGGTCTAAAACGTCTGCAAATGCGATTTGAAGCTATTTTGTGCACTTTGTCGTTTTTGTGTGAAAAGTTTCATCGAAATGCTCAAAATGGTCTAAAACGTCTCCAAATGCGATTTGAAGCAATTTTGTGCACTTTGATGTTTTTGTGTGAAAAGTTTCATCGAAATGCACAAAATGGTCTCTAAAACGTCTGCAAATGCGATTTGAAGCTATTTTGTGCACTTTGTCGTTTTTGTGTGAAAAGTTTTTTCGAAATGTACAAAATGGTCTAAAACGTCTCCAAATGCGATTTGAAGCAATTTTGTGCACTTTGATGTTTTGTGTAATCCAGTTTCATCGAAATGTACAAAATTGTCTAAAACGTCTCTAAATGCGATTTGAAGCTATTTTGTGCACTTTGTCGTTTTTGTGTGAAAAGTTTTTTCGAAATGCACAAAATGGTCTAAAACGTCTCCAATTGCGATTTGAAGTTATTTTGTGCACTTTGATGTTTTGTGTGAAAAGTTTTATCGAAATGCTCAAAATGGTCTAAAACGGTTTCAAATGTGATTTTAAGCACTTTGATATTTTTGTATAATCAAGTTAAATCGAAATGCACAAAATGGTCTAAAACGTCTGCAAATGCGATTTAAAGCTATTTTGTGCACTTTAATGTTTTGTGTGAAAAGTTTTATCGAAATTCTCAAAATGGTCTAAAATGGTTTCAAATGTGATTTTAAGCACTTTGATGTTTTTGTGTAATCAAGTTTCATCGAAATGCACTAAATGGTTTAAAACGTCTGCAAATGCGATTTGAAGCTATTTTGTGCACTTTGATGTTTTTGTGTGAAAAGTTTCATCGAAATGCACAAAATTGTCTAAAACGTCTCCAAATACGATATTAAGCTATTGTATGCACTTTGATGTTTTTGAGTGAAAAGTTTTTTCGAAATGCACAAAATGGTCTAAAACGTCTCCAAATGCGATTTGGAGCTCTTTGGTGCACTTTGATGTTTTGTGTAAAAAGTTTGCTATTTTGTGCACTTTAATGTTTTGTGTGAAAAGTTTTATCGAAATACTCAAAATTGTCTAAAACGGTTTCAAATGTGATTTTAAGCACTTTGATATTTTTGTGTAATCAAGTTTTTTCGAAATGCACAACATGGTCTAAAACGTCTCCAAATGCGATTTGAAGCTATTTTGTGCACTTTGATGTTTTTGTGTGAAAAGTTTATTCGAAATGCACAAAATGGTCTAAAACGTCTCCAAATGCGATTTGAAGTTATTTTGTGCACTTTGATGTTTTGTGTGAAAAGTTTTATCGAAATGCTCAAAATGGTCTAAAACGGTTTCAAATGTGATTTTAAGCACTTTGATATTTTTGTGTAATCAAGTTTCATCGAAATGCTCAAAATGGTCTAAAACGTCTCCAAATGCGATTTGAAGCTATTTTGTGCACTTTGATGTTTTTTTGTGAAAAGTTTCATCGAAATGCACAAAATGGTCTAAAACGTCTCTAAATGCGATTTGAAGCTATTTTGTGCACTTTGATGTTTTTGTGTGAAAAGTTTCATCGAAATGCACAAAATGGTCTAAAACGTCTCTAAATGCGATTTGAAGCTATTTTGTGCACTTTGATGTTTTTTTGTGAAAAGTTTCATCGAAATGCACAAAATGGTCTAAAACGTCTCTAAATGCGATTTGAAGCTATTTTGTGCACTTTGATGTTTTTTTGTGAAAAGTTTCATCGAAATGCACAAAATTGTCTAAAACGTCTCTAAATGCGATTTGAAGCTATTTTGTGCACTTTGTCGTTTTTGTGTGAAAAGTTTCATCGAAATGCTCAAAATGGTCTAAAACGTCTCCAAATGCGATTTGAAGCAATTTTGTGCACTTTGATGTTTTTGTGTGAAAAGTTTCATCGAAATGCACAAAATGGTCTAAAACGTCTGCAAATGCGATTTGAAGCTATTTTGTGCACTTTGTCGTTTTTGTGTGAAAAGTTTTTTCGAAATGCACAAAATGGTCTAAAACGTCTCCAATTGCGATTTGAAGTTATTTTGTGCACTTTGATGTTTTGTGTGAAAAGTTTTATCGAAATGCTCAAAATGGTCTAAAACGGTTTCAAATGTGATTTTAAGCACTTTGATATTTTTGTGTAATCAAGTTTCATCGAAATGCACAAAATGGTCTAAAACGTCTGCAAATGCGATTTAAAGCTATTTTGTGCACTTTAATATTTTGTGTGAAAAGTTTTATCGAAATTCTCAAAATGGTCTAAAACGGTTTCAAATGTGATTTTAAGCACTTTGATGTTTTTGTGTAATCAAGTTTCATCGAAATGCACAAAATGGTTTAAAACGTCTGCAAATGCGATTTGAAGCTATTTTGTGCACTTTGATGTTTTTGTGTGAAAAGTTTCCTCGAAATGCACAAAATTGTCTAAAACGTCTCCAAATACGATATTAAGCTATTTTGTGCACTTTGATGTTTTTGTGTGAAAAGTTTATTCGAAATGCACAAAATGGTCTAAAACGTCTCCAAATGCGATTTGAAGTTATTTTGTGCACTTTGATGTTTTGTGTGAAAAGTTTTATCGAAATGCTCAAAATGGTCTAAAACGGTTTCAAATGTGATTTTAAGCACTTTGATATTTTTGTGTAATCAAGTTTCATCGAAATGCTCAAAATGGTCTAAAACGTCTCCAAATGCGATTTGAAGCTATTTTGTGCACTTTGATGTTTTTTTGTGAAAAGTTTCATCGAAATGCACAAAATGGTCTAAAACGTCTCTAAATGCGATTTGAAGCTATTTTGTGCACTTTGATGTTTTTGTGTGAAAAGTTTCATCGAAATGCACAAAATGGTCTAAAACGTCTCTAAATGCGATTTGAAGCTATTTTGTGCACTTTGATGTTTTTTTGTGAAAAGTTTCATCGAAATGCACAAAATGGTCTAAAACGTCTCTAAATGCGATTTGAAGCTATTTTGTGCACTTTGATGTTTTTTTGTGAAAAGTTTCATCGAAATGCACAAAATTGTCTAAAACGTCTCTAAATGCGATTTGAAGCTATTTTGTGCACTTTGTCGTTTTTGTGTGAAAAGTTTCATCGAAATGCTCAAAATGGTCTAAAACGTCTCCAAATGCGATTTGAAGCAATTTTGTGCACTTTGATGTTTTTGTGTGAAAAGTTTCATCGAAATGCACAAAATGGTCTAAAACGTCTGCAAATGCGATTTGAAGCTATTTTGTGCACTTTGTCGTTTTTGTGTGAAAAGTTTTTTCGAAATGCACAAAATGGTCTAAAACGTCTCCAATTGCGATTTGAAGTTATTTTGTGCACTTTGATGTTTTGTGTGAAAAGTTTTATCGAAATGCTCAAAATGGTCTAAAACGGTTTCAAATGTGATTTTAAGCACTTTGATATTTTTGTGTAATCAAGTTTCATCGAAATGCACAAAATGGTCTAAAACGTCTGCAAATGCGATTTAAAGCTATTTTGTGCACTTTAATATTTTGTGTGAAAAGTTTTATCGAAATTCTCAAAATGGTCTAAAACGGTTTCAAATGTGATTTTAAGCACTTTGATGTTTTTGTGTAATCAAGTTTCATCGAAATGCACAAAATGGTTTAAAACGTCTGCAAATGCGATTTGAAGCTATTTTGTGCACTTTGATGTTTTTGTGTGAAAAGTTTCCTCGAAATGCACAAAATTGTCTAAAACGTCTCCAAATACGATATTAAGCTATTTTGTGCACTTTGATGTTTTTGTGTGAAAAGTTTCATCGAAATGCACAAAATGGTCTAAAACGTCTGCAAATGCGATTTGAAGCTATTTTGTGCACTTTGTCGTTTTTGTGTGAAAAGTTTCATCGAAATGCTCAAAATGGTCTAAAACGTCTCCAAATGCGATTTGAAGCAATTTTGTGCACTTTGATGTTTTTGTGTGAAAAGTTTCATCGAAATGCACAAAATGGTCTCTAAAACGTCTGCAAATGCGATTTGAAGCTATTTTGTGCACTTTGTCGTTTTTGTGTGAAAAGTTTTTTCGAAATGCACAAAATGGTCTAAAACGTCTCCAAATGCGATTTGAAGCAATTTTGTGCACTTTGATGTTTTGTGTAATCCAGTTTCATCGAAATGTACAAAATTGTCTAAAACGTCTCTAAATGCGATTTGAAGCTATTTTGTGCACTTTGTCGTTTTTGTGTGAAAAGTTTTTTCGAAATGCACAAAATGGTCTAAAACGTCTCCAATTGCGATTTGAAGTTATTTTGTGCACTTTGATGTTTTGTGTGAAAAGTTTTATCGAAATGCTCAAAATGGTCTAAAACGGTTTCAAATGTGATTTTAAGCACTTTGATATTTTTGTGTAATCAAGTTACATCGAAATGCATTTCGATGAAACTTTTCACACAAAAACATCAAAGTGCACAAAATTGCTTCAAATCGCATTTGGAGACGTTTTAGACCATTTTGAGCATTTCGATGAAACTTTTCACACAAAAACGACAAAGTGCACAAAATAGCTTCAAATCGCATTTAGAGACGTTTTAGACAATTTTGTGCATTTCGATGAAACTTTTCACAAAAAAACATCAAAGTGCACAAAATAGCTTCAAATCGCATTTAGAGACGTTTTAGACCATTTTGTGCATTTCGATGAAACTTTTCACACAAAAACATCAAAGTGCACAAAATAGCTTCAAATCGCATTTAGAGACGTTTTAGACCATTTTGTGCATTTCGATGAAACTTTTCACAAAAAAACATCAAAGTGCACAAAATAGCTTCAAATCGCATTTGGAGACGTTTTAGACCATTTTGAGCATTTCGATGAAACTTGATTACACAAAAATATCAAAGTGCTTAAAATCACATTTGAAACCGTTTTAGACCATTTTGAGCATTTCGATAAAACTTTTCACACAAAACATCAAAGTGCACAAAATAACTTCAAATCGCATTTGGAGACGTTTTAGACCATTTTGTGCATTTCGAATAAACTTTTCACACAAAAACATCAAAGTGCACAAAATAGCTTCAAATCGCATTTGGAGACGTTTTAGACCATGTTGTGCATTTCGAAAAAACTTGATTACACAAAAATATCAAAGTGCTTAAAATCACATTTGAAACCGTTTTAGACAATTTTGAGCATTTCGATAAAACTTTTCACACAAAACATTAAAGTGCACAAAATAGCAAACTTTTTACACAAAACATCAAAGTGCACAAAAGAGCTCCATTTGGAGACGTTTTAGACCATTTTGTTCATTTCGAAAAAACTTTTCACTCAAAAACATCAAAGTGCATACAATAGCTTAATATCGTATTTGGAGACGTTTTAGACAATTTTGTGCATTTCGATGAAACTTTTCACACAAAAACATCAAAGTGCACAAAATAGCTTCAAATCGCATTTGCAGACGTTTTAAACCATTTAGTGCATTTCGATGAAACTTGATTACACAAAAACATCAAAGTGCTTAAAATCACATTTGAAACCGTTATAGACCATTTTGAGAATTTCGATAAAACTTTTCACACAAAACATTAAAGTGCACAAAATAGCTTTAAATCGCATTTGCAGACGTTTTAGACCATTTTGTGCATTTCGATGAAACTTGATTACACAAAAATATCAAAGTGCTTAAAATCACATTTTAAATCGTTTTAGACCATTTTGAGCATTTCGATAAAACTTTTCACACAAAACATCAAAGTGCACAAAATAACTTCAAATCGCAATTGGAGACGTTTTAGACCATTTTGTGCATTTCGATGAAACTTTTCACACAAAAACGACAAAGTGCACAAAATAGCTTCAAATCGCATTTAGAGACGTTTTAGACAATTTTATACATTTCGATGAAACTGGATTACACAAAACATCAAAGTGCACAAAATTGCTTCAAATCGCATTTGGAGACGTTTTAGACCATTTTGTGCATTTCGAAAAAACTTTTCACACAAAAACGACAAAGTGCACAAAATAGCTTCAAATTGCATTTGCAGACGTTTTAGACCATTTTGTGCATTTCGATGAAACTTTTCACACAAAAACATCAAAGTGCACAAAATTGCTTCAAATCGCATTTGGAGACGTTTTAGACCATTTTGAGCATTTCGATGAAACTTTTCACACAAAAACGACAAAGTTCACAAAATAGCTTCAAATCGCATTTAGAGACGTTTTAGACAATTTTGTGCCTTTCGATGAAACTTTTCACAAAAAAACATCAAAGTGCACAAAATAGCTTCAAATCGCATTTGCAGACGTTTTAGACCATTTTGTGCATTTCGATGAAACTTTTCACACAAAAACATCAAAGTGCACAAAATTGCTTCAAATCGCATTTGGAGACGTTTTAGACCATTTTGTGCATTTCGAAAAAACTTTTCACACAAAAACGACAAAGTGCACAAAATAGCTTCAAATTGCATTTGCAGACGTTTTAGACCATTTTGTGCATTTCGATGAAACTTTTCACACAAAAACATCAAAGTGCACAAAATTGCTTCAAATCGCATTTGGAGACGTTTTAGACCATTTTGAGCATTTCGATGAAACTTTTCACACAAAAACGACAAAGTTCACAAAATAGCTTCAAATCGCATTTAGAGACGTTTTAGACAATTTTGTGCCTTTCGATGAAACTTTTCACAAAAAAACATCAAAGTGCACAAAATAGCTTCAAATCGCATTTGCAGACGTTTTAGACCATTTTGTGCATTTCGATGAAACTTTTCACACAAAAACATCAAAGTGCACAAAATTGCTTCAAATCGCATTTGGAAACGTTTTAGACCTTTTGAGCATTTCGATGAAACTTTTCACACAAAAACGACAAAGTGCACAAAATAGCTTCAAATCGCATTTAGAGACGTTTTAGACCATTTTGTGCATTTCGATGAAACTTTTCACAAAAAAACATCAAAGTGCACAAAATAGCTTCAAATCGCATTTAGAGACGTTTTAGACCATTTTGTGCATTTCGATGAAACTTTTCACACAAAAACATCAAAGTGCACAAAATAGCTTCAAATCGCATTTAGAGACGTTTTAGACCATTTTGTGCATTTCGATGAAACTTTTCACACAAAAACATCAAAGTGCACAAAATAGCTTCAAATCGCATTTGGAGACGTTTTAGACCATGTTGTGCATTTCGAAAAAACTTGATTACACAAAAACATCAAAGTGCTTAAAATCACATTTGAAACCGTTTTAGACCATTTTGAGAATTTCGATAAAACTTTTACACAAAACATTAAAGTGCACAAAATAGCTTTAAATCGCATTTGCAGACGTTTTAGACCATTTTGTGCATTTCGATGAAACTGGATTACACAAAACATCAAAGTGCACAAAATTGCTTCAAATCGCATTTGGAGACGTTTTAGACCATTTTGTGCATTTCGAACACAGCTGTTTCAACTAGTGTTAAGATATCAGAAAAAGTCAAGCGCCCTCAGTGTTAGCAGACGAGGCTCTCCCGAGTCGCGCGGACATATAATTTTTGTTTACAAACCATTATTTCGCGAACGCCAAATTAAATTTCGCTATCGTGAGATTTTATGTAGTAAAACATTTTATACAAAACTAAATGATTAAAAAAAGTGTATGTTCAATTAAAAAATAAATATTTTATTGTTTCTTTACTATAAATTAATAAATAAACCACGATATTGTCCATTTTACTGAAATACTCTCCAGCACATAAACCAGGAAGTCAAGATAAACTGTGTAAAGAAATGGTAAACAATCGTAAGTAGAAAATATCATTGTATTCTTTACTTTTTTTTGGATATAATTAATTTTTTTAGAAAAAGAACGAACTAGAATATAGTCCATCATTATTATATAAACAAAATAATACTAGTTTTGTAAATATAGCCTGGTTCAGTTTTTAGTAAAACTCGCATATTTTGCAACCCCTTTATACATTGTTATTGTTGTCGGTGAGAAAACGGTTTGGCAATAGGCTTAGAAAGTGCGTTGTCGCCCGCGATGACCGTGACGGTAATGTGGGCCTAGAATAAAGCTAGGCCGAAACATAGAAAATTCGTAATAGTTAAACCTTTAATTACCCTAATCCTAAATTTAATCATTATAACTGTTACCAAATAATTAATGGCATGTGTTTATAATAATAATTATTGCTTTCCTGGTGCATTTTTAGGCTAGCTGGTGTGACTGAGTGACAGTCACAGCCTAGGCTAGGCCTTAATAGTAATACATTTGTATAATAATGTTTTAATATTTTGACTATTAGCTCTCTTGTTTGGATTTGTTTGGACACAAAACTGAAGTACTGTAGATTTAAAAATTGATTTATTTTTAAAGGAAAGTACAGTTGCATCTATTGTTTTTGTAATCAAGATGACATCAGAACCAACAATGTTCCTCAAGCCTGTAGATATCTCAAGGCCTACAATCATGACTACAAGTTTTTTGTAGACCATGGTAGTGAAAAAAAAAAAAGCAAAACATAATCGCACAGTGTTGTTAGGCCATACCTGGTAGACATTGAATTAAACAGGGTAGGTAAATAATCATAACCACCTCTTTAGAAAGTTTAATACACACTCCAAACAATGAAATGTGTGTTTGTACTTCATATTAAAGAACAATGTTAGTATAAAATAACTGTCGAAACAAACAATTGTTACAGTAATTTATAAATATACCTCTTTTCTTTATTAAATATTTCCTCAATCAACTATTTTTCCAGGTGTCAATATGTTATAATATTCAACATGCGACAGGATGCTGACATCTTGACTGGTAAATTCAAATGTTGTTTCAACTTTACATTGACATTACATAATAACTCAATTGGTCAAGTTGCTCTTTAAATATACATTGTCCCTTTGAGCATAGAATTTCAAAATTGTTTATCCTATTTTTATGCATAATAAAGCAAACCTTTGGCTGGAACTTATTTTCCTATGAATTATCCATATATTATTATCATCATCTGCTACAAGAAATAGTTGTTAACATTTTGAAAATATAATAATTTTGATGCTCATTTTTTATGCAGATTGACATTTATTTGGTTGACCAATATTGTTTAATCTCAGGTGATCATCCAGCAGAAAGAGAAAATCAGAAGCTGCAGCACATCGATATGCTACAAAGTACAATGATTAAAATCCAGTCTTTAGAAGAGAATCTTGAGCATTTAAGAAATGAACTCTCAGTGTCACTTGTGACAAAACAGCATAGTAAGATTGCAGAGACTGGCCACAGAATAAATCTAAAAGAACAAGAGGTCAAAGACTTGGTCAGTCCTACATTATATACCTTTAAAATTATGTCTAAAACATGCAATACTATAAAAATGAATGCCATATTTCTTTTATATATTTTATATAGCGAACTACTATGAACCAAGAGATTTGAAACTGGACCTCTATGTACAAAAATGGACGAGGTATTTAGAAAAAATAAATTCCTCGACAGCAGTACCATGGAAAGAGTTTTGTGGGAAATCATGAAGTCACATCTGACGTTTATTTCACCTGAGATCCAGCATGAAGTAACTAGGCCGGTAACTAAGTGCAGAAAAGTTGAGGAATAGTTTGCTATTTCTCAGTTAATTGTTACAGTATTGCATATTATTATGTACAGTATACTGTATGAATGGTAGTATTTTTTGTGTTATTGCTAGAACAATGATTTTGTGAATATTTAACAAATGGTATATGAATTGTAATTGAATTTAATTTTTTGGAAGTTATTTTATTTTAATTTGGTTTATATATATTATTGATTGATAACGGAAATTGATGTTATTTACTGATTTAGATTGTGATTGCATATACAATACAAATATGAAAGAAATATGCATTTATAATTAAATATCTAATGTCACAGTACTCTATAGCTTCTTTCTATTAATATATTACAGATCTTTGACTAAGACATGCTAGGTAGGCTGCTAGCCTTTAACCTGCTGATGATGTAGCCTAGCCTATATATAGTATAGGCCTAGCTAGGGATGTAACCTGGCCTACTCTGTACTCCTCTCTCCCAATATGAATGATTATTAAAAAAGCTTAGGCCTAGGCTAGGCCTAATTTTTAATTAGGACCAGGAACAAGTAATTAATCAGCTTTATAACAGGTCAACTGTCATTTAGGCCCCCGAATAGACATGTTTATTTGTTAAAAATAAACAGTTATTTTATTTTAATTTGGTTTATATATTAATAATTATTTATTGATAACGGAAATTTATGTTATTTACTGATTTAGATTGTGATTCATTGCATATCAAAATAATAAATATACAATACAAATATGAAAGAAATATGCATTTATGATTAAATATCTAATGTCACAGTACTCTATAACTTCTTTCTATTAATATATTACAGATCTTTGACTAAGACATGCTAGGTAGGCTGCTAGCCTTTAACCTGCTGATGAGGTAGCCTAGCCTATATATAATATAGGCCTAGCTGGGCCTGTAGCCTGGCCTACTCTGTACTCCTTTCCCAATATGAATGATTATTAAAAAAGCTTAGGCCTAGACTAGGCCTAATTTTTAATTAGGACCAGGAACAAGTAATTAATCAGCTTTATAACAGGTCAACTGTCACTCAGGCCCCCCGAATATACATGTTTACGTGTTAAAAATAAACAGCCATTAGTCTTACACAGCTGGTTTTAACCACGCAAGGGGCCTGGGCAGAGCCTATTATAAGCTAGCATAGGAAAAAATCCATCCAGGCAATATGAATACGATCCTTGTTAAAACATTCAAGGATAACTAAAGTATCCAACTAAATCAAAGAATTCAACAGAAAAAGTTATTTTTAAACTGATATGGAAAACAACATTTATACCTACTTTTTAAATGTATCACTTGAGAAAAAAACTGGCGTTGGGTGAACAATTTTCAATTACATTACCTCTTAAAATCCACGTGATAAAACGACGACAACATGTTTTTCACCTTCATCCAGGGTTGGTCTAATGAATATTCATTATTTTTCTGACTTTCGCGGTCTTTATTTGTTTTTATTGGCTATTAAAAAACAGTCGTTTTATGCTTGATTGCTTCCGGGTTCCTCATGTGGTTTGTATACAATATGTTTTCGGAATCGCTACTCCATAAAACGCTATGAAACGTTGGGGGCGCTGCACTTAATTCATATTTCTGGAACAGCTGTGCGAAAAAACTTGTGCACTTTGTCGTTTTTGTGTGAAAAGTTTCATCGAAATGCTCAAAATGGTCTAAAACGTCTCCAAATGCGATTTGAAGCAATTTTGTGCACTTTGATGTTTTGTGTAATCCAGTTTCATCGAAATGTACAAAATTGTCTAAAACGTCTCTAAATGCGATTTGAAGCTATTTTGTGCACTTTGTCGTTTTTGTGTGAAAAGTTTTTTCGAAATGCACAAAATGGTCTAAAACGTCTCCAATTGCGATTTGAAGTTATTTTGTGCACTTTGATGTTTTGTGTGAAAAGTTTTATCGAAATGCTCAAAATGGTCTAAAACGGTTTCAAATGTGATTTTAAGCACTTTGATATTTTTGTGTAATCAAGTTTCATCGAAATGCACAAAATGGTTTAAAACGTCTGCAAATGCGATTTGAAGCTATTTTGTGCACTTTGATGTTTTTGTGTGAAAAGTTTCATCGAAATGCACAAAATTGTCTAAAACGTCTCCAAATACGATATTAAGCTATTTTGTGCACTTTGATGTTTTTGTGTGAAAAGTTTCATCGAAATGCACAAAATGGTCTAAAACGTCTGCAAATGCGATTTGAAGCTATTTTGTGCACTTTGTCGTTTTTGTGTGAAAAGTTTCATCGAAATGCTCAAAATGGTCTAAAACGTCTCCAAATGCGATTTGAAGCAATTTTGTGCACTTTGATGTTTTTGTGTGAAAAGTTTCATCGAAATGCACAAAATGGTCTCTAAAACGTCTGCAAATGCGATTTGAAGCTATTTTGTGCACTTTGTCGTTTTTGTGTGAAAAGTTTTTTCGAAATGCACAAAATGGTCTAAAACGTCTCCAAATGCGATTTGAAGCAATTTTGTGCACTTTGATGTTTTGTGTAATCCAGTTTCATCGAAATGTACAAAATTGTCTAAAACGTCTCTAAATGCGATTTGAAGCTATTTTGTGCACTTTGTCGTTTTTGTGTGAAAAGTTTTTTCGAAATGCACAAAATGGTCTAAAACGTCTCCAATTGCGATTTGAAGTTATTTTGTGCACTTTGATGTTTTGTGTGAAAAGTTTTATCGAAATGCTCAAAATGGTCTAAAACGGTTTCAAATGTGATTTTAAGCACTTTGATATTTTTGTATAATCAAGTTAAATCGAAATGCACAAAATGGTCTAAAACGTCTGCAAATGCGATTTAAAGCTATTTTGTGCACTTTAATGTTTTGTGTGAAAAGTTTTATCGAAATTCTCAAAATGGTCTAAAACGGTTTCAAATGTGATTTTAAGCACTTTGATGTTTTTGTGTAATCAAGTTTCATCGAAATGCACTAAATGGTTTAAAACGTCTGCAAATGCGATTTGAAGCTATTTTGTGCACTTTGATGTTTTTGTGTGAAAAGTTTCATCGAAATGCACAAAATTGTCTAAAACGTCTCCAAATACGATATTAAGCTATTGTATGCACTTTGATGTTTTTGAGTGAAAAGTTTTTTCGAAATGCACAAAATGGTCTAAAACGTCTCCAAATGCGATTTGGAGCTCTTTGGTGCACTTTGATGTTTTGTGTAAAAAGTTTGCTATTTTGTGCACTTTAATGTTTTGTGTGAAAAGTTTTATCGAAATACTCAAAATTGTCTAAAACGGTTTCAAATGTGATTTTAAGCACTTTGATATTTTTGTGTAATCAAGTTTTTTCGAAATGCACAACATGGTCTAAAACGTCTCCAAATGCGATTTGAAGCTATTTTGTGCACTTTGATGTTTTTGTGTGAAAAGTTTATTCGAAATGCACAAAATGGTCTAAAACGTCTCCAAATGCGATTTGAAGTTATTTTGTGCACTTTGATGTTTTGTGTGAAAAGTTTTATCGAAATGCTCAAAATGGTCTAAAACGGTTTCAAATGTGATTTTAAGCACTTTGATATTTTTGTGTAATCAAGTTTCATCGAAATGCTCAAAATGGTCTAAAACGTCTCCAAATGCGATTTGAAGCTATTTTGTGCACTTTGATGTTTTTTTGTGAAAAGTTTCATCGAAATGCACAAAATGGTCTAAAACGTCTCTAAATGCGATTTGAAGCTATTTTGTGCACTTTGATGTTTTTGTGTGAAAAGTTTCATCGAAATGCACAAATTGGTCTAAAACGTCTCTAAATGCGATTTGAAGCTATTTTGTGCACTTTGATGTTTTTTTGTGAAAAGTTTCATCGAAATGCACAAAATGGTCTAAAACGTCTCTAAATGCGATTTGAAGCTATTTTGTGCACTTTGATGTTTTTTTGTGAAAAGTTTCATCGAAATGCACAAAATTGTCTAAAACGTCTCTAAATGCGATTTGAAGCTATTTTGTGCACTTTGTCGTTTTTGTGTGAAAAGTTTCATCGAAATGCTCAAAATGGTCTAAAACGTCTCCAAATGCGATTTGAAGCAATTTTGTGCACTTTGATGTTTTTGTGTGAAAAGTTTCATCGAAATGCACAAAATGGTCTAAAACGTCTGCAAATGCGATTTGAAGCTATTTTGTGCACTTTGTCGTTTTTGTGTGAAAAGTTTTTTCGAAATGCACAAAATGGTCTAAAACGTCTCCAATTGCGATTTGAAGTTATTTTGTGCACTTTGATGTTTTGTGTGAAAAGTTTTATCGAAATGCTCAAAATGGTCTAAAACGGTTTCAAATGTGATTTTAAGCACTTTGATATTTTTGTGTAATCAAGTTTCATCGAAATGCACAAAATGGTCTAAAA
This sequence comes from Antedon mediterranea, assembly GCF_964355755.1. Taxonomy (NCBI): domain Eukaryota; kingdom Metazoa; phylum Echinodermata; class Crinoidea; order Comatulida; family Antedonidae; genus Antedon; species Antedon mediterranea. The sequence goes on from NW_027306095.1 coordinate 384,789, forward strand.
CGTCTGCAAATGCGATTTAAAGCTATTTTGTGCACTTTAATATTTTGTGTGAAAAGTTTTATCGAAATTCTCAAAATGGTCTAAAACGGTTTCAAATGTGATTTTAAGCACTTTGATGTTTTTGTGTAATCAAGTTTCATCGAAATGCACAAAATGGTTTAAAACGTCTGCAAATGCGATTTGAAGCTATTTTGTGCACTTTGATGTTTTTGTGTGAAAAGTTTCCTCGAAATGCACAAAATTGTCTAAAACGTCTCCAAATACGATATTAAGCTATTTTGTGCACTTTGATGTTTTTGTGTGAAAAGTTTCATCGAAATGCACAAAATGGTCTAAAACGTCTGCAAATGCGATTTGAAGCTTTTTTGTGCACTTTGTCGTTTTTGTGTGAAAAGTTTCATCGAAATGCTCAAAATGGTCTAAAACGTCTCCAAATGCGATTTGAAGCAATTTTGTGCACTTTGATGTTTTTGTGTGAAAAGTTTCATCGAAATGCACAAAATGGTCTCTAAAACGTCTGCAAATGCGATTTGAAGCTATTTTGTGCACTTTGTCGTTTTTGTGTGAAAAGTTTTTTCGAAATGCACAAAATGGTCTAAAACGTCTCCAAATGCGATTTGAAGCAATTTTGTGCACTTTGATGTTTTGTGTAATCCAGTTTCATCGAAATGTACAAAATTGTCTAAAACGTCTCTAAATGCGAGTTGAAGCTATTTTGTGCACTTTGTCGTTTTTGTGTGAAAAGTTTTTTCGAAATGCACAAAATGGTCTAAAACGTCTCCAATTGCGATTTGAAGTTATTTTGTGCACTTTGATGTTTTGTGTGAAAAGTTTTATCGAAATGCTCAAAATGGTCTAAAACGGTTTCAAATGTGATTTTAAGCACTTTGATATTTTTGTATAATCAAGTTAAATCGAAATGCACAAAATGGTCTAAAACGTCTGCAAATGCGATTTAAAGCTATTTTGTGCACTTTAATGTTTTGTGTGAAAAGTTTTATCGAAATTCTCAAAATGGTCTAAAACGGTTTCAAATGTGATTTTAAGCACTTTGATGTTTTTGTGTAATCAAGTTTCATCGAAAAGCACAAAATGGTTTAAAACATCTGCAAATGCGATTTGAAGCTATTTTGTGCACTTTGATGTTTTTGTGTGAAAAGTTTCATCGAAATGCACAAAATTGTCTAAAACGTTTCCAAATACGATATTAAGCTATTGTATGCACTTTGATATTTTTGAGTGAAAAGTTTCATCGAAATGCACAAAATGGTCTAAAACGTCTCTAAATGCGATTTGAAGCTATTTTGTGCACTTTGATGTTTTTGTGTGAAAAGTTTCATCGAAATGCACAAAATGGTCTAAAACGTCTCTAAATGCGATTTGAAGCTATTTTGTGCACTTTGATGTTTTTTTGTGAAAAGTTTCATCGAAATGCACAAAATGGTCTAAAACGTCTCTAAATGCGATTTGAAGCTATTTTGTGCACTTTGTCGTTTTTGTGTGAAAAGTTTCATCGAAATGCTCAAAATGGTCTAAAACGTCTCCAAATGCGATTTGAAGCAATTTTGTGCACTTTGATGTTTTTGTGTGAAAAGTTTCATCGAAATGCACAAAATGGTCTAAAACGTCTGCAAATGCGATTTGAAGCTATTTTGTGAACTTTGATGTTTTTTTGTGAAAAGTTTCATCGAAATGCACAAAATTGTCTAAAACGTCTCTAAATGCGATTTGAAGCTATTTTGTGCACTTTGATGTTTTTTTGTGAAAAGTTTCATCGAAATGTACAAAATTGTCTAAAACGTCTCTAAATGCGATTTGAAGCTATTTTGTGCACTTTGTCGTTTTTGTGTGAAAAGTTTCATCGAAATGCTCAAAATGGTCTAAAACGTTTCCAAATGCGATTTGAAGCAATTTTGTGCACTTTGATGTTTTTGTGTGAAAAGTTTCATCGAAATGCACAAAATGGTCTAAAACGTCTGCAAATGCGATTTGAAGCTATTTTGTGCACTTTGTCGTTTTTGTGTGAAAAGTTTTTTCGAAATGCACAAAATGGTCTAAAACGTCTCCAAATGCGATTTGAAGCAATTTTGTGCACTTTGATTTTTTGTGTAATCCAGTTTCATCGAAATGTACAAAATTGTCAAAAACGTCTCTAAATGCGATTTGAAGCTATTTTGTGCACTTTGTCGTTTTTGTGTGAAAAGTTTTTTCGAATTGCACAAAATGGTCTAAAACGTCTCCAATTGCGATTTGAAGTTATTTTGTGCACTTTGATGTTTTGTGTGAAAAGTTTTATCGAAATGCTCAAAATGGTCTAAAACGGTTTCAAATGTGATTTTAAGCACTTTGATATTTTTGTATAATCAAGTTAAATCGAAATAGACAATATGGTCTAAAACGTCTGCAAATGCGATTTAAAGCTATTTTGTGCACTTTAATGTTTTGTGTGAAAAGTTTTATCGAAATTCTCAAAATGGTCTAAAACGGTTTCAAATGTGATTTTAAGCACTTTGATGTTTTTGTATAATCAAGTTTCATCGAAAAGCACAAAATGGTTTAAAACGTCTGCAAACGCGATTTGAAGCTATTTTGTGCACTTTGATGTTTTTGTGTGAAAAGTTTCATCGAAATGCACAAAATTGTCTAAAACGTTTCCAAATACGATATATTGTATGCACTTTGATGTTTTTGAGTGAAAAGTTTTTTCGAAATGCACAAAATGGTCTAAAACGTCTCCAAATGCGATTTGAAGCTATTTTGTGCACTTTGATGTTTTTGTGTGAAAAGTTTCATCGAAATGCACAAAATGGTCTAAAACGTCTCTAAATGCGATTTGAAGCTATTTTGTGCACTTTGTCGTTTTTGTGTGAAAAGTTTCATCGAAATGCATTTCGATGTAACTTGATTACACAAAAATATCAAAGTGCTTAAAATCACATTTGAAACCGTTTTAGACCATTTTGAGCATTTCGATAAAACTTTTCACACAAAACATTAAAGTGCACAAAATAACTTCAAATCGCAATTGGAGACGTTTTAGACCATTTTGTGCATTTCGATGAAACTTTTCACACAAAAACGACAAAGTGCACAAAATAGCTTCAAATCGCATTTAGAGACGTTTTAGACAATTTTGTACATTTCGATGAAACTGGATTACACAAAACATCAAAGTGCACAAAATTGCTTCAAATCGCATTTGGAGACGTTTTAGACCATTTTGTGCATTTCGAAAAAACTTTTCACACAAAAACGACAAAGTGCACAAAATAGCTTCAAATCGCATTTGCAGACGTTTTAGAACATTTTGTGCATTTCGATGAAACTTTTCACACAAAAACATCAAAGTGCACAAAATTGCTTCAAATCACATTTGGAGACGTTTTAGACCATTTTGAGCAATTCGATGAAACTTTTCACACAAAAACGACAAAGTGCACAAAATAGCTTCAAATCGCATTTAGAGACGTTTTAGACAATTTTGTGCCTTTCGATGAAACTTTTCACAAAAAAACATCAAAGTGCACAAAATAGCTTCAAATCGCATTTGCAGACGTTTTAGACCATTTTGTGCATTTCGATGAAACTTTTCACACAAAAACATCAAAGTGCACAAAATTGCTTCAAATCGCATTTAGAGACGTTTTAGACCATTTTGTGCATTTCGATGAAACTTTTCACACAAAAACATCAAAGTGCACAAAATAGCTTCAAATCGCATTTGCAGACGTTTTAGACCATTTTGTGCATTTCGATGAAACTTTTCACACAAAAACGACAAAGTGCACAAAATATCTTCAAATCGCATTTGGAGACGTTTTAGACCATTTTGAGCATTTCGATGAAACTTTTCACACAAAAACGACAAAGTGCACAAAATTGCTTCAAATCGCATTTAGAGACGTTTTAGACCATTTTGTGCATTTCGATGAAACTTTTCACAAAAAAACATCAAAGTGCACTAAATAGCTTCAAATCGCATTTAGAGACGTTTTAGACCATTTTGTGCATTTCGATGAAACTTTTCAGAAAAAAACATCAAAGTGCACAAAATAGCTTCAAATCGCATTTGGAGACGTTTTAGACCATTTTGAGCATTTCGATGAAACTTTTCACACAAAAACGACAAAGTGCACAAAATAGCTTCAAATCGCATTTAGAGACGTTTTAGACCATTTTGTGCATTTCGATGAAACTTTTCACACAAAAACATCAAAGTGCACAAAATAGCTTCAAATCGCATTTAGAGACGTTTTAGACCATTTTGTGTATTTCGATGAAACTTTTCACACAAAAACATCAAAGTGCACAAAATAGCTTCAAATCGCATTTGGAGACGTTTTAGACCATGTTGTGCATTTCGAAAAAACTTGATTACACAAAAATATCAAAGTGCTTAAAATCACATTTGAAACCGTTTTAGACAATTTTGAGCATTTCGATAAAACTTTTCAAACAAAACATTAAAGTGCACAAAATAGCAAACTTTTTACACAAAACATCAAAGTGCACAAAAGAGCTCCAAATCGCATTGGGAGACGTTTTTGGAGACGTTTTAGACAATTTTGTGCATTTCGATGAAACTTTTCACACAAAAACATCAAAGTGCACAAAATTGCTTCAAATCGCATTTGCAGACGTTTTAAACCATTTTGTGCATTTCGATGAAACTTGATTACACAAAACATCAAAGTGCTTAAAATCACATTTGAAACCGTTTTAGACCATTTTGAGAATTTCGATAAAACTTTACACACAAAAACATCAAAGTGCACAAAATAGCTTCAAATCGCATTTAGAGACGTTTTAGACCATTTTGTGTATTTCGATGAAACTTTTCACACAAAAACATCAAAGTGCACAAAATAGCTTCAAATCGCATTTGGAGACGTTTTAGACCATGTTGTGCATTTCGAAAAAACTTGATTACACAAAAATATCAAAGTGCTTAAAATCACATTTGAAACCGTTTTAGACAATTTTGAGCATTTCGATAAAACTTTTCACACAAAACATTAAAGTGCACAAAATAGCAAACTTTTTACACAAAACATCAAAGTGCACAAAAGAGCTCCAAATCGCATTGGGAGACGTTTTAGACCATTTTGTGCATTTCGAAAAAACTTTTCACTCAAAAACATCAAAGTGCATACAAGAGCTTAATATCGTATTTGGAGACGTTTTAGACAATTTTGTGCATTTCGATGAAACTTTTCACACAAAAACATCAAAGTGCACAAAATAGCTTCAAATCGCATTTGCAGACGTTTTAAACCATTTTGTGCATTTCGATGAAACTTGATTACACAAAAACATCAAAGTGCTTAAAATCTCATTTGAAACCGTTTTAGACCATTTTGAGAATTTCGATAAAACTTTTCACACAAAACATTAAAGTGCACAAAATAGCTTTAAATCGCATTTGCAGACGTTTTAGACCATTTTGTGCATTTCGATGAAACTTGATTACACAAAAATATCAAAGTGCTTAAAATCACATTTGAAACCGTTTTAGACCATTTTGAGCATTTCGATAAAACTTTTCACACAAAACATCAAAGTGCACAAAATAACTTCAAATCGCAATTGGAGACGTTTTAGACCATTTTGTGCATTTCGAAAAAACTTGATTACACAAAAATATCAAAGTGCTTAAAATCACATTTGAAACCGTTTTAGACCATTTTGTGCATTTCGATGAAACTTTTCACACAAAAACATCAAAGTGCACAAAATAGCTTCAAATCGCATTTGGAGACGTTTTAGATCATTTTGAGCATTTCGATGAAACTTTTCACACAAAAACGACAAAGTGCACAAAATATCTTCAAATCGCATTTGGAGACGTTTTAGACCATTTTGAGCATTTCGATGAAACTTTTCACACAAAAACGACAAAGTGCACAAAATTGCTTCAAATCGCATTTAGAGACGTTTTAGACCATTTTGTGCATTTCGATGAAACTTTTCACAAAAAAACATCAAAGTGCACTAAATAGCTTCAAATCGCATTTAGAGACGTTTTAGACCATTTTGTGCATTTCGATGAAACTTTTCAGAAAAAAACATCAAAGTGCACAAAATAGCTTCAAATCGCATTTGGAGACGTTTTAGACCATTTTGAGCATTTCGATGAAACTTTTCACACAAAAACGACAAAGTGCACAAAATAGCTTCAAATCGCATTTAGAGACGTTTTAGACCATTTTGTGCATTTCGATGAAACTTTTCACACAAAAACATCAAAGTGCACAAAATAGCTTCAAATCGCATTTAGAGACGTTTTAGACCATTTTGTGTATTTCGATGAAACTTTTCACACAAAAACATCAAAGTGCACAAAATAGCTTCAAATCGCATTTGGAGACGTTTTAGACCATGTTGTGCATTTCGAAAAAACTTGATTACACAAAAATATCAAAGTGCTTAAAATCACATTTGAAACCGTTTTAGACAATTTTGAGCATTTCGATAAAACTTTTCAAACAAAACATTAAAGTGCACAAAATAGCAAACTTTTTACACAAAACATCAAAGTGCACAAAAGAGCTCCAAATCGCATTGGGAGACGTTTTAGACCATTTTGTGCATTTCGAAAAAACTTTTCACTCAAAAACATCAAAGTGCATACAATAGCTTAATATCGTATTTGGAGACGTTTTAGACAATTTTGTGCATTTCGATGAAACTTTTCACACAAAAACATCAAAGTGCACAAAATTGCTTCAAATCGCATTTGCAGACGTTTTAAACCATTTTGTGCATTTCGATGAAACTTGATTACACAAAACATCAAAGTGCTTAAAATCACATTTGAAACCGTTTTAGACCATTTTGAGAATTTCGATAAAACTTTACACACAAAAACATCAAAGTGCACAAAATAGCTTCAAATCGCATTTAGAGACGTTTTAGACCATTTTGTGTATTTCGATGAAACTTTTCACACAAAAACATCAAAGTGCACAAAATAGCTTCAAATCGCATTTGGAGACGTTTTAGACCATGTTGTGCATTTCGAAAAAACTTGATTACACAAAAATATCAAAGTGCTTAAAATCACATTTGAAACCGTTTTAGACAATTTTGAGCATTTCGATAAAACTTTTCACACAAAACATTAAAGTGCACAAAATAGCAAACTTTTTACACAAAACATCAAAGTGCACAAAAGAGCTCCAAATCGCATTGGGAGACGTTTTAGACCATTTTGTGCATTTCGAAAAAACTTTTCACTCAAAAACATCAAAGTGCATACAAGAGCTTAATATCGTATTTGGAGACGTTTTAGACAATTTTGTGCATTTCGATGAAACTTTTCACACAAAAACATCAAAGTGCACAAAATAGCTTCAAATCGCATTTGCAGACGTTTTAAACCATTTTGTGCATTTCGATGAAACTTGATTACACAAAAACATCAAAGTGCTTAAAATCTCATTTGAAACCGTTTTAGACCATTTTGAGAATTTCGATAAAACTTTTCACACAAAACATTAAAGTGCACAAAATAGCTTTAAATCGCATTTGCAGACGTTTTAGACCATTTTGTGCATTTCGATGAAACTTGATTACACAAAAATATCAAAGTGCTTAAAATCACATTTGAAACCGTTTTAGACCATTTTGAGCATTTCGATAAAACTTTTCACACAAAACATCAAAGTGCACAAAATAACTTCAAATCGCAATTGGAGACGTTTTAGACCATTTTGTGCATTTCGAAAAAACTTTTCACACAAAAACGACAAAGTGCACAAAATAGCTTCAAATCGCATTTGCAGACGTTTTAGACCATTTTGTGCATTTCGATGAAACTTTTCACACAAAAACATCAAAGTGCACAAAATTGCTTCAAATCGCATTTGGAGACGTTTTAGACCATTTTGAGCATTTCGATGAAACTTTTCACACAAAAACGACAAAGTGCACAAAATAGCTTCAAATCGCATTTAGAGACGTTTTAGACAATTTTGTGCATTTCGATGAAACTTTTCACAAAAAAACATCAAAGTGCACAAAATAGCTTCAAATCGCATTTAGAGACGTTTTAGACCATTTTGTGCATTTCGATGAAACTTTTCACACAAAAACATCAAAGTGCACAAAATAGCTTCAAATCGCATTTAGAGACGTTTTAGACCATTTTGTGCATTTCGATGAAACTTTTCACAAAAAAACATCAAAGTGCACAAAATAGCTTCAAATCGCATTTGGAGACGTTTTAGACCATTTTGAGCATTTCGATGAAACTTGATTACACAAAAATATCAAAGTGCTTAAAATCACATTTGAAACCGTTTTAGACCATTTTGAGCATTTCGATAAAACTTTTCACACAAAACATCAAAGTGCACAAAATAACTTCAAATCGCATTTGGAGACGTTTTAGACCATTTTGTGCATTTCGAATAAACTTTTCACACAAAAACATCAAAGTGCACAAAATAGCTTCAAATCGCATTTGGAGACGTTTTAGACCATGTTGTGCATTTCGAAAAAACTTGATTACACAAAAATATCAAAGTGCTTAAAATCACATTTGAAACCGTTTTAGACAATTTTGAGCATTTCGATAAAACTTTTCACACAAAACATTAAAGTGCACAAAATAGCAAACTTTTTACACAAAACATCAAAGTGCACAAAAGAGCTCCATTTGGAGACGTTTTAGACCATTTTGTTCATTTCGAAAAAACTTTTCACTCAAAAACATCAAAGTGCATACAATAGCTTAATATCGTATTTGGAGACGTTTTAGACAATTTTGTGCATTTCGATGAAACTTTTCACACAAAAACATCAAAGTGCACAAAATAGCTTCAAATCGCATTTGCAGACGTTTTAAACCATTTAGTGCATTTCGATGAAACTTGATTACACAAAAACATCAAAGTGCTTAAAATCACATTTGAAACCGTTATAGACCATTTTGAGAATTTCGATAAAACTTTTCACACAAAACATTAAAGTGCACAAAATAGCTTTAAATCGCATTTGCAGACGTTTTAGACCATTTTGTGCATTTCGATGAAACTTGATTACACAAAAATATCAAAGTGCTTAAAATCACATTTTAAACCGTTTTAGACCATTTTGAGCATTTCGATAAAACTTTTCACACAAAACATCAAAGTGCACAAAATAACTTCAAATCGCAATTGGAGACGTTTTAGACCATTTTGTGCATTTCGATGAAACTTTTCACACAAAAACGACAAAGTGCACAAAATAGCTTCAAATCGCATTTAGAGACGTTTTAGACAATTTTATACATTTCGATGAAACTGGATTACACAAAACATCAAAGTGCACAAAATTGCTTCAAATCGCATTTGGAGACGTTTTAGACCATTTTGTGCATTTCGAAAAAACTTTTCACACAAAAACGACAAAGTGCACAAAATAGCTTCAAATTGCATTTGCAGACGTTTTAGACCATTTTGTGCATTTCGATGAAACTTTTCACACAAAAACATCAAAGTGCACAAAATTGCTTCAAATCGCATTTGGAGACGTTTTAGACCATTTTTAGCATTTCGATGAAACTTTTCACACAAAAACGACAAAGTTCACAAAATAGCTTCAAATCGCATTTAGAGACGTTTTAGACAATTTTGTGCCTTTCGATGAAACTTTTCACAAAAAAATATCAAAGTGCACAAAATAGCTTCAAATCGCATTTGCAGACGTTTTAGACCATTTTTTGCATTTCGATGAAACTTTTCACACAAAAACATCAAAGTGCACAAAATTGCTTCAAATCGCATTTGGAGACGTTTTAGACCATTTTGTGCATTTCGAAAAAACTTTTCACACAAAAACGACAAAGTGCACAAAATAGCTTCAAATTGCATTTGCAGACGTTTTAGACCATTTTGTGCATTTCGATGAAACTTTTCACACAAAAACATCAAAGTGCACAAAATTGCTTCAAATCGCATTTGGAGACGTTTTAGACCATTTTGAGCATTTCGATGAAACTTTTCACACAAAAACGACAAAGTTCACAAAATAGCTTCAAATCGCATTTAGAGACGTTTTAGACAATTTTGTGCCTTTCGATGAAACTTTTCACAAAAAAACATCAAAGTGCACAAAATAGCTTCAAATCGCATTTGCAGACGTTTTAGACCATTTTGTGCATTTCGATGAAACTTTTCACACAAAAACATCAAAGTGCACAAAATTGCTTCAAATCGCATTTGGAGACGTTTTAGACCTTTTGAGCATTTCGATGAAACTTTTCACACAAAAACGACAAAGTGCACAAAATAGCTTCAAATCGCATTTAGAGACGTTTTAGACCATTTTGTGCATTTCGATGAAACTTTTCACAAAAAAACATCAAAGTGCACAAAATAGCTTCAAATCGCATTTAGAGACGTTTTAGACCATTTTGTGCATTTCGATGAAACTTTTCACACAAAAACATCAAAGTGCACAAAATAGCTTCAAATCGCATTTAGAGACGTTTTAGACCATTTTGTGCATTTCGATGAAACTTTTCACACAAAAACATCAAAGTGCACAAAATAGCTTCAAATCGCATTTGGAGACGTTTTAGACCATGTTGTGCATTTCGAAAAAACTTGATTACACAAAAACATCAAAGTGCTTAAAATCACATTTGAAACCGTTTTAGACCATTTTGAGAATTTCGATAAAACTTTTACACAAAACATTAAAGTGCACAAAATAGCTTTAAATCGCATTTGCAGACGTTTTAGACCATTTTGTGCATTTCGATGAAACTGGATTACACAAAACATCAAAGTGCACAAAATTGCTTCAAATCGCATTTGGAGACGTTTTAGACCATTTTGTGCATTTCGAAAAAACTTGTGCACTTTGTCGTTTTTGTGTGAAAAGTTTCATCGAAATGCTCAAAATGGTCTAAAACGTCTCCAAATGCGATTTGAAGCAATTTTGTGCACTTTGATGTTTTTGTGTGAAAAGTTTCATCGAAATGCACAAAATGGTCTAAAACGTCTGCAAATGCGATTTGAAGTTATTTTGTGCACTTTGTCGTTTTTGTGTGAAAAGTTTTTTCGAAATGCACAAAATGGTCTAAAACGTCTCCAAATGCGATTTGAAGCTATTTTGTGCATTTTGATGTTTTGTGTAATCCAGTTTCATCGAAATGTACAAAATTGTCTAAAACGTCTCTAAATGCGATTTAAAGCTATTTTGTGCACTTTGTCGTTTTTGTGTGAAAAGTTTCATCGAAATGCACAAAATGGTCTAAAACGTCTGCAATTGCGATTTGAAGTTATTTTGTGCACTTTGATGTTTTGTGTGAAAAGTTTTATCGAAATGCTCAAAATGGTCTAAAACGGTTTCAAATGTGATTTTAAGCCCTTTGATATTTTTGTGTAATCAAGTTTCATCGAAATGCACAAAATGGTCTAAAACGTCTGCAAATGCGATTTAAAGCTATTTTGTGCACTTTAATGTTTTGTGTGAAAAGTTTTATCGAAATTCTCAAAATGGTCTAAAACGGTTTCAAATGTGATTTTAAGCACTTTGATGTTTTTGTGTAATCAAGTTTCATCGAAATGCACAAAATGGTCTAAAACGTCTCCAAATGCGATTTGAAGCAATTTTGTGCACTTTGATGTTTTGTGTAATCCAGTTTCATCGAAATGTACAAAATTGTCTAAAACGTCTCTAAATGCGATTTGAAGCTATTTTGTGCACTTTGTCGTTTTTGTGTGAAAAGTTTCATCGAAATGCACAAAATGGTCTAAAACGCCTCCAATTGCGATTTGAAGTTATTTTGTGCACTTTGATGTTTTGTGTGAAAAGTTTTATCGAAATGCTCAAAATGGTCTAAAACGGTTTCAAATGTGATTTTAAGCACTTTGATATTTTTGTGTAATCAAGTTTCATCGAAATGCACAAAATGGTCTAAAACGTCTGCAAAATCGATTTAAAGCTATTTTGTGCACTTTAATGTTTTGTGTGAAAAGTTTTATCGAAATTCTCAAAATGGTCTAAAACGGTTTCAAATGTGATTTTAAGCACTTTGATGTTTTTGTGTAATCAAGTTTCATCGAAATTCACTAAAAGGTCTAGAACCTCTGCAAATGCAATTTAAAGCTATTTTGTGCACTTTAATGTTTTCTGTGAAAAGTTTTATCGAAATTCTCAAAATGGTCTAAAACGGTTTCAAATGTGATTTTAAGCACTTTGATGTTTTTGTGTAATCAAGTTTTTTCGAAATGCACAACATGGTCTAAAACGTCTCCAAATGCGATTTGAAGCTATTTTGTGCACTTTGATGTTTTTGTGTGAAAAGTTTCAATGAAATGCACAAAATGGTCTAAAACGTCTCTAAATGCGATTTGAAGCTATTTTGTGCACTTTGTCGTTTTTGTGTGAAAAGTTTCATCGAAATGCTCAAAATGGTCTAAAACGTCTCCAAATGCGATTTGAAGCTATTTTGTGCACTTTGATGTTTTTTTCTGAAAAGTTTCATCGAAATGCACAAAATGGTCTAAAACGTCTCTAAATGCGATTTGAAGCTGCACTTTGATGTTTTTGTGTGAAAAGTTTCATCGAAATGCACAAAATGGTCTAAAACGTCTCTAAATGCGATTTGAAGCTATTTTGTGCACTTTGATGTTTTTTTGTGAAAAGTTTCATCGAAATGCACAAAATGGTCTAAAACGTCTCTAAATGCGATTTGAAGCTATTTTGTGCACTTTGTCGTTTTTGTGTGAAAAGTTTCATCGAAATGCTCAAAATGGTCTAAAACGTCTCCAAATGCGATTTGAAGCAATTTTGTGCACTTTGATGTTTTTGTGTGAAAAGTTTCATCGAAATGCACAAAATGGTCTAAAACGTCTGCAAATGCGATTTGAAGCTATTTTGTGCACTTTGATGTTTTTTTGTGAAAAGTTTCATCGAAAGGCACAAAATTGTCTAAAACGTCTCTAAATGCGATTTGAAGCTATTTTGTGCACTTTGTCGTTTTTGTGTGAAAAGTTTCATCGAAATTCCCAAAATGGTCTAAAACATCTCCAAATGCGATTTGAAGCAATTTTGTGCACTTTGATGTTTTTGTGTGAAAAGTTTCATCGAAATGCACAAAATGGTCTAAAACGTCTGCAAATGCGATTTGAAGCTATTTTGTGCACTTTGTCGTTTTTGTGTGAAAAGTTTTTTCGAAATGCACAAAATGGTCTAAAACGTCTCCAAATGCGATTTGAAGCAATTTTGTGCACTTTGATGTTTTGTGTAATCCAGTTTCATCGAAATGTACAAAATGGTCTAAAACGTCTCTAAATGCGATTTGAAGCTATTTTGTGCACTTTGTCGTTTTTGTGTGAAAAGTTTTTTCGAAATGCACAAAATGGTCTAAAACGTCTCCAAATGCGATTTGAAGCAATTTTGTGCACTTTGATGTTTTGTGTAATCCAGTTTCATCGAAATGTACAAAATTGTCTAAAACGTCTCTAAATGCGATTTGAAGCTATTTTGTGCACTTTGTCGTTTTTGTGTGAAAAGTTTTTTCGAAATGCACAAAATGGTCTAAAACGTCTCCAAATGCGATTTGAAGCAATTTTGTGCACTTTGATGTTTTGTGTAATCCAGTTTCATCGAAATGTACAAAATTGTCTAAATCGTCTCTAAATGCGATTTGAAGCTATTTTGTGCACTTTGTCGTTTTTGTGTGAAAAGTTTTATCGAAATGCTCAAAATGGTCTAAAACGGTTTCAAATGTGATTTTAAGCACTTTGATATTTTTGTGTAATCAAGTTTCATCGAAATGCACAAAATGGTCTAAAACGTCTCCAAATGCGATTTGAAGCAATTTTGTGCACTTTGATGTTTTTGTGTGAAAAGTTTCATCGAAATGCACAAAATGGTCTAAAACGTCTGCAAATGCGATTTGAAGCTATTTTGTGCACTTTGATGTTTTTTTGTGAAAAGTTTCATCGAAAGGCACAAAATTGTCTAAAACGTCTCTAAATGCGATTTGAAGCTATTTTGTGCACTTTGTCGTTTTTGTGTGAAAAGTTTCATCGAAATTCCCAAAATGGTCTAAAACATCTCCAAATGCGATTTGAAGCAATTTTGTGCACTTTGATGTTTTTGTGTGAAAAGTTTCATCGAAATGCACAAAATGGTCTAAAACGTCTGCAAATGCGATTTGAAGCTATTTTGTGCACTTTGTCGTTTTTGTGTGAAAAGTTTTTTCGAAATGCACAAAATGGTCTAAAACGTCTCCAAATGCGATTTGAAGCTATTTTGTGCACTTTGTCGTTTTTGTGTGAAAAGTTTTTTCGAAATGCACAAAATGGTCTAAAACGTCTCCAAATGCGATTTGAAGCAATTTTGTGCACTTTGATGTTTTGTGTAATCCAGTTTCATCGAAATGTACAAAATTGTCTAAAACGTCTCTAAATGCGATTTGAAGCTATTTTGTGCACTTTGTCGTTTTTGTGTGAAAAGTTTTATCGAAATGCTCAAAATGGTCTAAAACGGTTTCAAATGTGATTTTAAGCACTTTGATATTTTTGTGTAATCAAGTTTCATCGAAATGCACAAAATGGTCTAAAACGTCTGCAAATGCGATTTAAAGCTATTTTGTGCACTTTAATGTTTTGTTTGAAAAGTTTTATCGAAATTCTCAAAATGGTCTAAAACGGTTTCAAATGTGATTTTAAGCAGTTTGATGTTTTTGTGTAATCAAGTTTCATCGAAATGCACAAAATGGTTTAAAACGTCTGCAAATGCGATTTGAAGCTATTTTGTGCACTTTGATGTTTTTGTGTGAAAAGTTTCATCGAAATGCACAAAATTGTCTAAAACGTCTCCAAATACGATATTAAGCTATTTTGTGCACTTTGATGTTTTTGTGTGAAAAGTTTCATCGAAATGCACAAAATGGTCTAAAACGTCTGCAAATGCGATTTGAAGCTATTTTGTGCACTTTGTCGTTTTTGTGTAAAAAGTTTCATCGAAATGCTCAAAATGGTCTAAAACGTCTCCAAATGCGATTTGAAGCAATTTTGTGCACTTTGATGTTTTTGTGTGAAAAGTTTCATCGAAATGCACAAAATGGTCTCTAAAACGTCTGCAAATGCGATTTGAAGCTATTTTGTGCACTTTGTCGTTTTTGTGTGAAAAGTTTTTTCGAAATGCACAAAATGGTCTAAAACGTCTCCAAATGCGATTTGAAGCAATTTTGTGCACTTTGATGTTTTGTGTAATCCAGTTTCATCGAAATGTACAAAATTGTCTAAAACGTCTCTAAATGCGATTTGAAGCTATTTTGTGCACTTTGTCGTTTTTGTGTGAAAAGTTTTTTCGAAATGCACAAAATGGTCTAAAACGTCTCCAATTGCGATTTGAAGTTATTTTGTGCACTTTGATGTTTTGTGTGAAAAGTTTTATCGAAATGCTCAAAATGGTCTAAAACGGTTTCAAATGTGATTTTAAGCACTTTGATATTTTTGTATAATCAAGTTAAATCGAAATGCACAAAATGGTCTAAAACGTCTGCAAATGCGATTTAAAGCTATTTTGTGCACTTTAATGTTTTGTGTGAAAAGTTTTATCGAAATTCTCAAAATGGTCTAAAACGGTTTCAAATGTGATTTTAAGCACTTTGATGTTTTTGTGTAATCAAGTTTCATCGAAATGCACTAAATGGTTTAAAACGTCTGCAAATGCGATTTGAAGCTATTTTGTGCACTTTGATGTTTTTGTGTGAAAAGTTTCATCGAAATGCACAAAATTGTCTAAAACGTCTCCAAATACGATATTAAGCTATTGTATGCACTTTGATGTTTTTGAGTGAAAAGTTTTTTCGAAATGCACAAAATGGTCTAAAACGTCTCCAAATGCGATTTGGAGCTCTTTTGTGCACTTTGATGTTTTGTGTAAAAAGTTTGCTATTTTGTGCACTTTAATGTTTTGTGTGAAAAGTTTTATCGAAATGCTCAAAATTGTCTAAAACGGTTTCAAATGTGATTTTAAGCACTTTGATATTTTTGTGTAATCAAGTTTTTTCGAAATGCACAACATGGTCTAAAACGTCTCCAAATGCGATTTGAAGCTATTTTGTGCACTTTGATGTTTTTGTGTGAAAAGTTTATTCGAAATGCACAAAATGGTCTAAAACGTCTCCAACTGCGATTTGAAGTTATTTTGTGCACTTTGATGTTTTGTGTGAAAAGTTTTATCGAAATGCTCAAAATGGTCTAAAACGGTTTCAAATGTGATTTTAAGCACTTTGATATTTTTGTGTAATCAAGTTTCATCGAAATGCTCAAAATGGTCTAAAACGTCTCCAAATGCGATTTGAAGCTATTTTGTGCACTTTGATGTTTTTTTTTGAAAAGTTTCATCGAAATGCACAAAATGGTCTAAAACGTCTCTAAATGCGATTTGAAGCTATTTTGTGCACTTTGATGTTTTTGTGTGAAAAGTTTCATCGAAATGCACAAAATGGTCTAAAACGTCTCTAAATGCGATTTGAAGCTATTTTGTGCACTTTGATGTTTTTTTGTGAAAAGTTTCATCGAAATGCACAAAATGGTCTAAAACGTCTCTAAATGCGATTTGAAGCTATTTTGTGCACTTTGATGTTTTTTTGTGAAAAGTTTCATCGAAATGCACAAAATTGTCTAAAACGTCTCTAAATGCGATTTGAAGCTATTTTGTGCACTTTGTCGTTTTTGTGTGAAAAGTTTCATCGAAATGCACAAAATGGTCTAAAACGTCTGCAAATGCGAATTGAAGCTATTTTGTGCACTTTGTCGTTTTTGTGTGAAAAGTTTTTTCGAAATGCACAAAATGGTCTAAAACGTCTCCAATTGCGATTTGAAGTTATTTTGTGCACTTTGATGTTTTGTGTGAAAAGTTTTATCGAAATGCTCAAAATGGTCTAAAACGGTTTCAAATGTGATTTTAAGCACTTTGATATTTTTGTGTAATCAAGTTTCATCGAAATGCACAAAATGGTCTAAAACGTCTGCAAATGCGATTTAAAGCTATTTTGTGCACTTTAATGTTTTGTGTGAAAAGTTTTATCGAAATTCTCAAAATGGTCTAAAACGGTTTCAAATGTGATTTTAAGCACTTTGATGTTTTTGTGTAATCAAGTTTCATCGAAAATCACTAAAAGGTCTAGAACCTCTGCAAATGCAATTTAAAGCTATTTTGTGCACTTTAATGTTTTCTGTGAAAAGTTTTATCGAAATTCTCAAAATGGTCTAAAACGGTTTCAAATGTGATTTTAAGCACTTTGATGTTTTTGTGTAATCAAGTTTTTTCGAAATGCACAACATGGTCTAAAACGTCTCCAAATGCGATTTGAAGCTATTTTGTGCACTTTGATGTTTTTGTGTGAAAAGTTTCAATGAAATGCACAAAATGGTCTAAAACGTCTCTAAATGCGATTTGAAGCTATTTTGTGCACTTTGTCGTTTTTGTGTGAAAAGTTTCATCGAAATGCTCATAATGGTCTAAAACGTCTCCAAATGCGATTTGAAGCTATTTTGTGCACTTTGATGTTTTTTTCTGAAAAGTTTCATCGAAATGCACAAAATGGTCTAAAACGTCTCCAAATGCGATTTGAAGCTATTTTGTGCACTTTGATGTTTTTTTGTGAAAAGTTTCATCGAAATGCACAAAATGGTCTAAAACGTCTCTAAATGCGATTTGAAGCTATTTTGTGCACTTTGATGTTTTTGTGTGAAAAGTTTCATCGAAATGCACAAAATGGTCTAAAACGTCTCTAAATGCGATTTGAAGCTATTTTGTGCACTTTGATGTTTTTTTGTGAAAAGTTTCATCGAAATGCACAAAATGGTCTAAAACGTCTCTAAATGCGATTTGAAGCTATTTTGTGCACTTTGATGTTTTTTTGTGAAAAGTTTCATCGAAATGCACAAAATTGTCTAAAACGTCTCTAAATGCGATTTGAAGCTATTTTGTGCACTTTGTCGTTTTTGTGTGAAAAGTTTCATCGAAATGCTCAAAATGGTCTAAAACGTCTCCAAATGCGATTTGAAGCAATTTTGTGCACTTTGATGTTTTTGTGTGAAAAGTTTCATCGAAATGCACAAAATGGTCTAAAACGTCTGCAAATGCGATTTGAAGCTATTTTGTGCACTTTGTCGTTTTTGTGTGAAAAGTTTTTTCGAAATGCACAAAATGGTCTAAAACGTCTCCAATTGCGATTTGAAGTTATTTTGTGCACTTTGATGTTTTGTGTGAAAAGTTTTATCGAAATGCTCAAAATGGTCTAAAACGGTTTCAAATGTGATTTTAAGCACTTTGATATTTTTGTGTAATCAAGTTTCATCGAAATGCACAAAATGGTCTAAAACGTCTGCAAATGCGATTTAAAGCTATTTTGTGCACTTTAATATTTTGTGTGAAAAGTTTTATCGAAATTCTCAAAATGGTCTAAAACGGTTTCAAATGTGATTTTAAGCACTTTGATGTTTTTGTGTAATCAAGTTTCATCGAAATGCACAAAATGGTTTAAAACGTCTGCAAATGCGATTTGAAGCTATTTTGTGCACTTTGATGTTTTTGTGTGAAAAGTTTCCTCGAAATGCACAAAATTGTCTAAAACGTCTCCAAATACGATATTAAGCTATTTTGTGCACTTTGATGTTTTTGTGTGAAAAGTTTCATCGAAATGCACAAAATGGTCTAAAACGTCTGCAAATGCGATTTGAAGCTATTTTGTGCACTTTGTCGTTTTTGTGTGAAAAGTTTCATCGAAATGCTCAAAATGGTCTAAAACGTCTCCAAATGCGATTTGAAGCAATTTTGTGCACTTTGATGTTTTTGTGTGAAAAGTTTCATCGAAATGCACAAAATGGTCTCTAAAACGTCTGCAAATGCGATTTGAAGCTATTTTGTGCACTTTGTCGTTTTTGTGTGAAAAGTTTTTTCGAAATGCACAAAATGGTCTAAAACGTCTCCAAATGCGATTTGAAGCAATTTTGTGCACTTTGATGTTTTGTGTAATCCAGTTTCATCGAAATGTACAAAATTGTCTAAAACGTCTCTAAATGCGATTTGAAGCTATTTTGTGCACTTTGTCGTTTTTGTGTGAAAAGTTTTTTCGAAATGCACAAAATGGTCTAAAACGTCTCCAATTGCGATTTGAAGTTATTTTGTGCACTTTGATGTTTTGTGTGAAAAGTTTTATCGAAATGCTCAAAATGGTCTAAAACGGTTTCAAATGTGATTTTAAGCACTTTGATATTTTTGTATAATCAAGTTAAATCGAAATGCACAAAATGGTCTAAAACGTCTGCAAATGCGATTTAAAGCTATTTTGTGCACTTTAATGTTTTGTGTGAAAAGTTTTATCGAAATTCTCAAAATGGTCTAAAACGGTTTCAAATGTGATTTTAAGCACTTTGATGTTTTTGTGTAATCAAGTTTCATCGAAAAGCACAAAATGGTTTAAAACATCTGCAAATGCGATTTGAAGCTATTTTGTGCACTTTGATGTTTTTGTGTGAAAAGTTTCATCGAAATGCACAAAATTGTCTAAAACGTTTCCAAATACGATATTAAGCTATTGTATGCACTTTGATATTTTTGAGTGAAAAGTTTCATCGAAATGCACAAAATGGTCTAAAACGTCTCTAAATGCGATTTGAAGCTATTTTGTGCACTTTGATGTTTTTGTGTGAAAAGTTTCATCGAAATGCACAAAATGGTCTAAAACGTCTCTAAATGCGATTTGAAGCTATTTTGTGCACTTTGATGTTTTTTTGTGAAAAGTTTCATCGAAATGCACAAAATGGTCTAAAACGTCTCTAAATGCGATTTGAAGCTATTTTGTGCACTTTGTCGTTTTTGTGTGAAAAGTTTCATCGAAATGCTCAAAATGGTCTAAAACGTCTCCAAATGCGATTTGAAGCAATTTTGTGCACTTTGATGTTTTTGTGTGAAAAGTTTCATCGAAATGCACAAAATGGTCTAAAACGTCTGCAAATGCGATTTGAAGCTATTTTGTGAACTTTGATGTTTTTTTGTGAAAAGTTTCATCGAAATGCACAAAATTGTCTAAAACGTCTCTAAATGCGATTTGAAGCTATTTTGTGCACTTTGATGTTTTTTTGTGAAAAGTTTCATCGAAATGTACAAAATTGTCTAAAACGTCTCTAAATGCGATTTGAAGCTATTTTGTGCACTTTGTCGTTTTTGTGTGAAAAGTTTCATCGAAATGCTCAAAATGGTCTAAAACGTTTCCAAATGCGATTTGAAGCAATTTTGTGCACTTTGATGTTTTTGTGTGAAAAGTTTCATCGAAATGCACAAAATGGTCTAAAACGTCTGCAAATGCGATTTGAAGCTATTTTGTGCACTTTGTCGTTTTTGTGTGAAAAGTTTTTTCGAAATGCACAAAATGGTCTAAAACGTCTCCAAATGCGATTTGAAGCAATTTTGTGCACTTTGATTTTTTGTGTAATCCAGTTTCATCGAAATGTACAAAATTGTCAAAAACGTCTCTAAATGCGATTTGAAGCTATTTTGTGCACTTTGTCGTTTTTGTGTGAAAAGTTTTTTCGAATTGCACAAAATGGTCTAAAACGTCTCCAATTGCGATTTGAAGTTATTTTGTGCACTTTGATGTTTTGTGTGAAAAGTTTTATCGAAATGCTCAAAATGGTCTAAAACGGTTTCAAATGTGATTTTAAGCACTTTGATATTTTTGTATAATCAAGTTAAATCGAAATAGACAATATGGTCTAAAACGTCTGCAAATGCGATTTAAAGCTATTTTGTGCACTTTAATGTTTTGTGTGAAAAGTTTTATCGAAATTCTCAAAATGGTCTAAAACGGTTTCAAATGTGATTTTAAGCACTTTGATGTTTTTGTGTAATCAAGTTTCATCGGAAAGCACAAAATGGTTTAAAACGTCTGCAAACGCGATTTGAAGCTATTTTGTGCACTTTGATGTTTTTGTGTGAAAAGTTTCATCGAAATGCACAAAATTGTCTAAAACGTTTCCAAATACGATATATTGTATGCACTTTGATGTTTTTGAGTGAAAAGTTTTTTCGAAATGCACAAAATGGTCTAAAACGTCTCCAAATGCGATTTGAAGCTATTTTGTGCACTTTGATGTTTTTTTCTGAAAAGTTTCATCGAAATGCACAAAATGGTCTAAAACGTCTCTAAATGCGATTTGAAGCTATTTTGTGCACTTTGATGTTTTTGTGTGAAAAGTTTCATCGAAATGCACAAAATGGTCTAAAACGTCTCTAAATGCGATTTGAAGTTATTTTGTGCACTTTGATGATTTGTGTGAAAAGTTTTATCGAAATGCTCAAAATGGTCTAAAACGGTTTCAAATGTGATTTTAAGCACTTTGATATTTTTGTGTAATCAAGTTTCATCGAAATGCACAAAATGGTCTAAAACGTCTCCAAATGCGTTTTGAAGCTATTTTGTGCACTTTAATGTTTTGTGTGAAAAGTTTTATCGAAATTCTCAAAATGGTCTAAAACGGTTTCAAATGTGATTTTAAGCACTTTGATGTTTTTGTGTAATCAAGTTTCATCGAAATGCACAAAATGGTTTAAAACGTCTGCAAATGCGATTTGAAGCTATTTTGTGCACTTTGATGTTTTTGTGTGAAAAGTTTCATCGAAATGCACAAAATTGTCTAAAACGTTTCAAAATACGATATTAAGCTATTGTATGCACTTTGATGTTTTTGAGTGAAAAGTTTTTTCTAAATGCACAAAATGGTCTAAAACGTCTCCAAATGCGATTTGGAGCTCTTTTGTGCACTTTGATGTTTTGTGTAAAAAGTTTGCTATTTTGTGCACTTTAATGTTTTGTGTGAAAAGTTTTATCGAAATGCTCAAAATTGTCTAAAACGGTTTCAAATGTGATTTTAAGCACTTTGATATTTTTGTGTAATCAAGTTTTTTCGAAATGCACAACATGGTCTAAAACGTCTCCAAATGCGATTTGAAGCTATTTTGTGCACTTTGATGTTTTTGTGTGAAAAGTTTCATCGAAATGCAAAAAATGGTCTAAAACGTCTCTAAATGCGATTTAAAGCTATTTTGTGCACTTTGTCGTTTTTGTGTGAAAAGTTTCATCGAAATGCTCAAAATGGTCTAAAACGTCTCCAAATGCGATTTGAAGCTATTTTGTGCACTTTGATGTTTTTGTGTGAAAAGTTTCATTGAAATGCACAAAATGGTCTAAAACGTCTGCAAATGCGATTTGAAGCTATTTTGTGAACTTTGATGTTTTTTTGTGAAAAGTTTCATCGAAATGCACAAAATGGTCTAAAACGGTTTCAAATGTGATTTTAAGCACTTTGATGTTTTTGTGTAATCAAGTTTCATCGAAAAGCACAAAATGGTTTAAAACATCTGCAAATGCGATTTGAAGCTATTTTGTGCACTTTGATGTTTTTGTGTGAAAAGTTTCATCGAAATGCACAAAATTGTCTAAAACGTTTCCAAATACGATATTAAGCTATTGTATGCACTTTGATATTTTTGAGTGAAAAGTTTCATCGAAATGCACAAAATGGTCTAAAACGTCTCTAAATGCGATTTGAAGCTATTTTGTGCACTTTGATGTTTTTGTGTGAAAAGTTTCATCGAAATGCACAAAATGGTCTAAAACGTCTCTAAATGCGATTTGAAGCTATTTTGTGCACTTTGATGTTTTTTTGTGAAAAGTTTCATCGAAATGCACAAAATGGTCTAAAACGTCTCTAAATGCGATTTGAAGCTATTTTGTGCACTTTGTCGTTTTTGTGTGAAAAGTTTCATCGAAATGCTCAAAATGGTCTAAAACGTCTCCAAATGCGATTTGAAGCAATTTTGTGCACTTTGATGTTTTTGTGTGAAAAGTTTCATTGAAATGCACAAAATGGTCTAAAACGTCTGCAAATGCGATTTGAAGCTATTTTGTGAACTTTGATGTTTTTTTGTGAAAAGTTTCATCGAAATGCACAAAATTGTCTAAAACGTCTCTAAATGCGATTTGAAGCTATTTTGTGCACTTTGATGTTTTTTTGTGAAAAGTTTCATCGAAATGTACAAAATTGTCTAAAACGTCTCTAAATGCGATTTGAAGCTATTTTGTGCACTTTGTCGTTTTTGTGTGAAAAGTTTCATCGAAATGCTCAAAATGGTCTAAAACGTTTCCAAATGCGATTTGAAGCAATTTTGTGCACTTTGATGTTTTTGTGTGAAAAGTTTCATCGAAATGCACAAAATGGTCTAAAACGTCTGCAAATGCGATTTGAAGCTATTTTGTGCACTTTGTCGTTTTTGTGTGAAAAGTTTTTTCGAAATGCACAAAATGGTCTAAAACGTCTCCAAATGCGATTTGAAGCAATTTTGTGCACTTTGATTTTTTGTGTAATCCAGTTTCATCGAAATGTACAAAATTGTCAAAAACGTCTCTAAATGCGATTTGAAGCTATTTTGTGCACTTTGTCGTTTTTGTGTGAAAAGTTTTTTCGAATTGCACAAAATGGTCTAAAACGTCTCCAATTGCGATTTGAAGTTATTTTGTGCACTTTGATGTTTTGTGTGAAAAGTTTTATCGAAATGCTCAAAATGGTCTAAAACGGTTTCAAATGTGATTTTAAGCACTTTGATATTTTTGTATAATCAAGTTAAATCGAAATAGACAATATGGTCTAAAACGTCTGCAAATGCGATTTAAAGCTATTTTGTGCACTTTAATGTTTTGTGTGAAAAGTTTTATCGAAATTCTCAAAATGGTCTAAAACGGTTTCAAATGTGATTTTAAGCACTTTGATGTTTTTGTGTAATCAAGTTTCATCGAAAAGCACAAAATGGTTTAAAACGTCTGCAAACGCGATTTGAAGCTATTTTGTGCACTTTGATGTTTTTGTGTGAAAAGTTTCATCGAAATGCACAAAATTGTCTAAAACGTTTCCAAATACGATATATTGTATGCACTTTGATGTTTTTGAGTGAAAAGTTTTTTCGAAATGCACAAAATGGTCTAAAACGTCTCCAAATGCGATTTGAAGCTATTTTGTGCACTTTGATGTTTTTTTCTGAAAAGTTTCATCGAAATGCACAAAATGGTCTAAAACGTCTCTAAATGCGATTTGAAGCTATTTTGTGCACTTTGATGTTTTTGTGTGAAAAGTTTCATCGAAATGCACAAAATGGTCTAAAACGTCTCTAAATGCGATTTGAAGTTATTTTGTGCACTTTGATGATTTGTGTGAAAAGTTTTATCGAAATGCTCAAAATGGTCAAAAACGGTTTCAAATGTGATTTTAAGCACTTTGATATTTTTGTGTAATCAAGTTTCATCGAAATGCACAAAATGGTCTAAAACGTCTCCAAATGCGATTTGAAGCTATTTTGTGCACTTTAATGTTTTGTGTGAAAAGTTTTATCGAAATTCTCAAAATGGTCTAAAACGGTTTCAAATGTGATTTTAAGCACTTTGATGTTTTTGTGTAATCAAGTTTCATCGAAATGCACAAAATGGTTTAAAACGTCTGCAAATGCGATTTGAAGCTATTTTGTGCACTTTGATGTTTTTGTGTGAAAAGTTTCATCGAAATGCACAAAATTGTCTAAAACGTTTCAAAATACGATATTAAGCTATTGTATGCACTTTGATGTTTTTGAGTGAAAAGTTTTTTCTAAATGCACAAAATGGTCTAAAACGTCTCCAAATGCGATTTGGAGCTCTTTTGTGCACTTTGATGTTTTGTGTAAAAAGTTTGCTATTTTGTGCACTTTAATGTTTTGTGTGAAAAGTTTTATCGAAATGCTCAAAATTGTCTAAAACGGTTTCAAATGTGATTTTAAGCACTTTGATATTTTTGTGTAATCAAGTTTTTTCGAAATGCACAACATGGTCTAAAACGTCTCCAAATGCGATTTGAAGCTATTTTGTGCACTTTGATGTTTTTGTGTGAAAAGTTTCATCGAAATGCACAAAATGGTCTAAAACGTCTCTAAATGCGATTTAAAGCTATTTTGTGCACTTTGTCGTTTTTGTGTGAAAAGTTTCATCGAAATGCTCAAAATGGTCTAAAACGTCTCCAAATGCGATTTGAAGCTATTTTGTGCACTTTGTCGTTTTTGTGTGAAAAGTTTCATCGAAATGCTCAAAATGGTCTAAAACGTCTCTAAATGCGATTTGAAGCTATTTTGTGCACTTTGATGTTTTTTTGTGAAAAGTTTCATCGAAATGCACAAAATGGTCTAAAACGTCTCTAAATGCGATTTGAAGCTATTTTGTGCACTTTGATGTTTTTGTGTGAAAAGTTTCATCGAAATGCACAAAATGGTCTAAAACGTCTCTAAATGCGATTTGAAGCTATTTTGTGCACTTTGATGTTTTTTTGTGAAAAGTTTCTTCGAAATGCACAAAATGGTCTAAAACGTCTCTAAATGCGATTTGAAGCTATTTTGTGCACTTTGTCGTTTTTGTGTGAAAAGTTTCATCGAAATGCTCAAAATGGTCTAAAACGTCTCCAAATGCGATTTGAAGCAATTTTGTGCACTTTGATGTTTTTGTGTGAAAAGTTTCATCGAAATGCACAAAATGGTCTAAAACGTCTGCAAATGCGATTTGAAGCTATTTTGTGCACTTTGATGTTTTGTGTAATCCAGTTTCATCGAAATGTACAAAATTGTCTAAAACGTCTCTAAATGCGATTTGAAGCTATTTTGTGCACTTTGTCGTTTTTGTGTGAAAAGTTTTTTCGAAATGCACAAAATGGTCTAAAACGTCTCTAAATGCGATTTGAAGCTATTTTGTGCACTTTGTCGTTTTTGTGTGAAAAGTTTCATCGAAATGCTCAAAATGGTCTAAAACGTCTCCAAATGCGATTTGAAGCTATTTTGTGCACTTTGATGTTTTTGTGTGAAAAGTTTCATCGAAATGCACAAAATGGTCTAAAACGTCTCCAAATATGATATTAAGCTATTGTATGCACTTTGTTGTTTTTATCTGAAAAGTTTTCACGAAATGCACAAAATGATCTAAAACGTCTCTAAATGCGATTTGAAGTTATTTTGTGCACTTTAATGTTTTGTGTGAAAAGTTTTATTGAAAAGCACAAAATGGTCTAAAACGTCTCCAAATGCGATTTGAAGCTATTTTGTGCACTTTGATGTTTTGTGTGAAAAGTTTCACCAAAATGCAAAAAATGGTCTAAAACGTCTCCAAATCCGTTTTGAAGCTAATCTAAGCACTTTGATGTTTTTATGTTAAACAGGTTTTTTCGAAATGCACAAAATGGTCTAAAACGTCTCCAAATACGATTTGAAGCTCTTTTGTGCACTTTGATGTTTTGTGTAATAAGTTTTATAGAAACGCACAAAATGGTCTAAAACGGTTTCAAATGTGATTTTAAGCACTTTGATATTTTTGTTTAACCAAGTTTCATCGAAATGCACAAAATGGTCTAAAACGTCTCCAAATGCGATTTGAAGCTGTTTTTGTGTGAAAAGTTTTTTCGAAATACACAAAATGGTCTAAAACGTCTCCAAATGCGATTTGGAGCTCTTTTGTGCACTTTGATGTTTTGTGTCAAAAGTTTTATAGAAATGCTCGAAATGGTCTAAAACGGTATCAAATGTGATTTTAAGCACTTTCATGTTTTTGTGTAGCCAAGTTTCATCGAAATGCACAAAAAAATCTAAAACGTCTCCAAATGCGATTTAAAGCTATTTTGTGCACTTTAATATTTTGTGTGAAAAGTTTTATCGAAATTCTCAAAATGGTCTAAAACGGTTTCAAATGTGATTTTAAGCACTTTGATGTTTTTGTGTTATCAAGTTTCATCGAAATGCATAAAATGGTTTAAAACGTCTGCAAATGCGATTTGAAGCTATTTTGTGCACTTTGATGTTTTGTGTAATCCAGTTTCATCGAAATGTACAAAATTGTCTAAAACGTCTCTAAATGCGATTTGAAGCTATTTTGTGCACTTTGTCGTTTTTATGTGAAAAGTTTCATCGAAATGCTCAAAATGGTCTAAAACGTCTACAAATGCGATTTGAAGCTATTTTGTGCACTTTGATGTTTTTGTGTGAAAAGTTTCATCGAAATGCACAAAATGGTCTAAAACGGTTTCAAATGTGATTTTAAGCACTTTGATATTTTTGTGTAATCAAGTTTTTTCGAAATGCACAAAATGGTCTAAAACGTCTCCAATTGCGATTTGAAGTTATTTTGTGCACTTTGATGTTTTGTGTGAAAAGTTTTATCGAAATGCTCAAAATGGTCTAAAACGGTTTCAAATGTGATTTTAAGCACTTTGATATTTTTGTGTAATCAAGTTTCATCGAAATGCACAAAATGGTCTAAAACGTCTGCAAATGCGATTTAAAGCTATTTTGTGCACTTTAATGTTTTGTGTGAAAAGTTTTATCGAAATTCTCAAAATGGTCTAAAACGGTTTCAAATGTGATTTTAAGCACTTTGATGTTTTTGTGTAATCAAGTTTCATCGAAATGCACAAAATGGTTTAAAACGTCTGCAAATAGGATTTGAAGCTATTTTGTGCACTTTGATGTTTTGTGTAATCCAGTTTCATCGAAATGTACAAAATTGTCTAAAACCTCTCAAAATGCGATTTGAAGCTATTTTGTGCACTTTGATGTTTTTGTGTGAAAAGTTTCATCGAAATGCACAAAATTGTCTAAAACGTCTCTAAATGCGATTTGAAGCTATTTTGTGCACTTTGTCGTTTTGGTGTGAAAAGTTTTTTCGAAATGCACAAAATGGTCTAAAACGTCTCCAAATGTGATTTGAAGCAATTTTGTGCACTTTGATGTTTTGTGTAATCCAGTTTCATCGAAATGTACAAAATTGTCTAAAACGTCTCTAAATGCGATTTGAAGCTATTTTGTGCACTTTGTCGTTTTTGTGTGAAAAGTTTTTTCGAAATGCACAAAATGGTCTAAAACGTCTCCAATTGCGATTTGAAGTTATTTTGTGCACTTTGATGTTTTGTGTGAAAAGTTTTATCGAAATGCTCAAAATGGTCTAAAACGGTTTCAAATGTGATTTTAAGCACTTTGATATTTTTGTGTAATCAAGTTTCATCGAAATGCACAAAATGGTCTAAAACGTCTGCAAATGCGATTTAAAGCTATTTTGTGCACTTTAATGTTTTGTGTGAAAAGTTTTATCGAAATTCTCAAAATGGTCTAAAACGGTTTCAAATGTGATTTTAAGCACTTTGATGTTTTTGTGTAATCAAGTTTCATCGAAATGCACAAAATGGTTTAAAACGTCTGCAAATGCGATTTGAAGCTATTTTGTGCACTTTGATGTTTTTTTGTGAAAAGTTTCATCGAAATGCACAAAATTGTCTAAAACGTCTCCAAATACGATATTAAGCTATTGTATGCACTTTGATGTTTTTGAGTGAAAAGTTTTTTCGAAATGCACAAAATGTTCTAAAACGTCTCCAAATGCGATTTGGAGCTCTTTTGTGCACTTTAATTTTTTTTGTGTAAAAAGTTTGCTATTTTGTGCACTTTTAATGTTTTGTGTGAAAAGTTTTATCGAAATGCTCAAAATTGTCTAAAACGGTTTCAAATGTGATTTTAAGCACTTTGATATTTTTGTGTAATCAAGTTTTTTCGAAATGCACAACATGGTCTAAAACGTCTCCAAATGCGATTTGAAGCTATTTTGTGCACTTTGATGTTTTTGTGTGAAAAGTTTCATCGAAATGCATAAAATGGTCTAAAACGTCTCTAAATGCGATTTGAAGCTATTTTGTGCACTTTGATGTCTTTGTGTGAAAAGTTTCATTGAAATGCACAAAATGGTCTAAAACGTCTCTAAATGCGATTTGAAGATATTTTGTGCACTTTGTCGTTTTTGTGTGAAAAGTTTCATCGAAATGCTCAAAATTGTCTAAAACGTCTCCAAATGCGATTTGAAGCTATTTTGTGCACTTTGATGTTTTTTTCTGAAAAGTTTCATCGAAATGCACAAAATGGTCTAAAACGTCTCTAAATGCGATTTGAAGCTTTTTTGTGCACTTTGATGTTTTTGTGTGAAAAGTTTCATCGAAATGCACAAAATGGTCTAAAACGTCTCTAAATGCGATTTGAAGCTATTTTGTGCACTTTGATGTTTTTTTGTGAAAAGTTTCATCGAAATGCACAAAATGGTCTAAAACGTCTCTAAATGCGATTTGAAGCTATTTTGTGCACTTTGTCGTTTTTGTGTGAAAAGTTTCATCGAAATGCATTTCGATGTAACTTGATTACACAAAAATATCAAAGTGCTTAAAATCACATTTGAAACCGTTTTAGACCATTTTGAGCATTTCGATAAAACTTTTCACACAAAACATTAAAGTGCACAAAATAACTTCAAATCGCAATTGGAGACGTTTTAGACCATTTTGTGCATTTCGATGAAACTTTTCACACAAAAACGACAAAGTGCACAAAATAGCTTCAAATCGCATTTAGAGACGTTTTAGACAATTTTGTACATTTCGATGAAACTGGATTACACAAAACATCAAAGTGCACAAAATTGCTTCAAATCGCATTTGGAGACGTTTTAGACCATTTTGTGCATTTCGAAAAAACTTTTCACACAAAAACGACAAAGTGCACAAAATAGCTTCAAATCGCATTTGCAGACGTTTTAGAACATTTTGTGCATTTCGATGAAACTTTTCACACAAAAACATCAAAGTGCACAAAATTGCTTCAAATCACATTTGGAGACGTTTTAGACCATTTTGAGCAATTCGATGAAACTTTTCACACAAAAACGACAAAGTGCACAAAATAGCTTCAAATCGCATTTAGAGACGTTTTAGACAATTTTGTGCCTTTCGATGAAACTTTTCACAAAAAAACATCAAAGTGCACAAAATAGCTTCAAATCGCATTTGCAGACGTTTTAGACCATTTTGTGCATTTCGATGAAACTTTTCACACAAAAACATCAAAGTGCACAAAATTGCTTCAAATCGCATTTAGAGACGTTTTAGACCATTTTGTGCATTTCGATGAAACTTTTCACACAAAAACATCAAAGTGCACAAAATAGCTTCAAATCGCATTTGCAGACGTTTTAGACCATTTTGTGCATTTCGATGAAACTTTTCACACAAAAACGACAAAGTGCACAAAATATCTTCAAATCGCATTTGGAGACGTTTTAGACCATTTTGAGCATTTCGATGAAACTTTTCACACAAAAACGACAAAGTGCACAAAATTGCTTCAAATCGCATTTAGAGACGTTTTAGACCATTTTGTGCATTTCGATGAAACTTTTCACAAAAAAACATCAAAGTGCACTAAATAGCTTCAAATCGCATTTAGAGACGTTTTAGACCATTTTGTGCATTTCGATGAAACTTTTCAGAAAAAAACATCAAAGTGCACAAAATAGCTTCAAATCGCATTTGGAGACGTT
This sequence comes from Antedon mediterranea, assembly GCF_964355755.1. Classification (NCBI taxonomy): domain Eukaryota; kingdom Metazoa; phylum Echinodermata; class Crinoidea; order Comatulida; family Antedonidae; genus Antedon; species Antedon mediterranea. Next base: position 415,222 of record NW_027306095.1, read on the forward strand.
TTAGAACATTTTGAGCATTTCGATGAAACTTTTCACACAAAAACGACAAAGTGCACAAAATAGCTTCAAATCGCATTTAGAGACGTTTTAGACCATTTTGTGCATTTCGATAAAACTTTACACACAAAAACATCAAAGTGCACAAAATAGCTTCAAATCGCATTTAGAGACGTTTTAGACCATTTTGTGTATTTCGATGAAACTTTTCACACAAAAACATCAAAGTGCACAAAATAGCTTCAAATCGCATTTGGAGACGTTTTAGACCATGTTGTGCATTTCGAAAAAACTTGATTACACAAAAATATCAAAGTGCTTAAAATCACATTTGAAACCGTTTTAGACAATTTTGAGCATTTCGATAAAACTTTTCAAACAAAACATTAAAGTGCACAAAATAGCAAACTTTTTACACAAAACATCAAAGTGCACAAAAGAGCTCCAAATCGCATTGGGAGACGTTTTAGACCATTTTGTGCATTTCGAAAAAACTTTTCACTCAAAAACATCAAAGTGCATACAAGAGCTTAATATCGTATTTGGAGACGTTTTAGACAATTTTGTGCATTTCGATGAAACTTTTCACACAAAAACATCAAAGTGCACAAAATAGCTTCAAATCGCATTTGCAGACGTTTTAAACCATTTTGTGCATTTCGATGAAACTTGATTACACAAAAACATCAAAGTGCTTAAAATCTCATTTGAAACCGTTTTAGACCATTTTGAGAATTTCGATAAAACTTTTCACACAAAACATTAAAGTGCACAAAATAGCTTTAAATCGCATTTGCAGACGTTTTAGACCATTTTGTGCATTTCGATGAAACTTGATTACACAAAAATATCAAAGTGCTTAAAATCACATTTGAAACCGTTTTAGACCATTTTGAGCATTTCGATAAAACTTTTCACACAAAACATCAAAGTGCACAAAATAACTTCAAATCGCAATTGGAGACGTTTTAGACCATTTTGTGCATTTCGAAAAAACTTTTCACACAAAAACGACAAAGTGCACAAAATAGCTTCAAATCGCATTTGGAGACGTTTTAGACCATTTTGAGCATTTCGATGAAACTTGATTACACAAAAATATCAAAGTGCTTAAAATCACATTTGAAACCGTTTTAGACCATTTTGAGCATTTCGATAAAACTTTTCACACAAAACATCAAAGTGCACAAAATAACTTCAAATCGCATTTGGAGACGTTTTAGACCATTTTGTGCATTTCGAATAAACTTTTCACACAAAAACATCAAAGTGCACAAAATAGCTTCAAATCGCATTTGGAGACGTTTTAGACCATGTTGTGCATTTCGAAAAAACTTGATTACACAAAAATATCAAAGTGCTTAAAATCACATTTGAAACCGTTTTAGACAATTTTGAGCATTTCGATAAAACTTTTCACACAAAACATTAAAGTGCACAAAATAGCAAACTTTTTACACAAAACATCAAAGTGCACAAAAGAGCTCCATTTGGAGACGTTTTAGACCATTTTGTTCATTTCGAAAAAACTTTTCACTCAAAAACATCAAAGTGCATACAATAGCTTAATATCGTATTTGGAGACGTTTTAGACAATTTTGTGCATTTCGATGAAACTTTTCACACAAAAACATCAAAGTGCACAAAATAGCTTCAAATCGCATTTGCAGACGTTTTAAACCATTTAGTGCATTTCGATGAAACTTGATTACACAAAAACATCAAAGTGCTTAAAATCACATTTGAAACCGTTATAGACCATTTTGAGAATTTCGATAAAACTTTTCACACAAAACATTAAAGTGCACAAAATAGCTTTAAATCGCATTTGCAGACGTTTTAGACCATTTTGTGCATTTCGATGAAACTTGATTACACAAAAATATCAAAGTGCTTAAAATCACATTTTAAACCGTTTTAGACCATTTTGAGCATTTCGATAAAACTTTTCACACAAAACATCAAAGTGCACAAAATAACTTCAAATCGCAATTGGAGACGTTTTAGACCATTTTGTGCATTTCGATGAAACTTTTCACACAAAAACGACAAAGTGCACAAAATAGCTTCAAATCGCATTTAGAGACGTTTTAGACAATTTTATACATTTCGATGAAACTGGATTACACAAAACATCAAAGTGCACAAAATTGCTTCAAATCGCATTTGGAGACGTTTTAGACCATTTTGTGCATTTCGAAAAAACTTTTCACACAAAAACGACAAAGTGCACAAAATAGCTTCAAATTGCATTTGCAGACGTTTTAGACCATTTTGTGCATTTCGAAAAAACTTTTCACTCAAAAACATCAAAGTGCATACAATAGCTTAATATCGTATTTGGAGACGTTTTAGACAATTTTGTGCATTTCGATGAAACTTTTCACACAAAAACATCAAAGTGCACAAAATTGCTTCAAATCGCATTTGCAGACGTTTTAAACCATTTTGTGCATTTCGATGAAACTTGATTACACAAAACATCAAAGTGCTTAAAATCACATTTGAAACCGTTTTAGACCATTTTGAGAATTTCGATAAAACTTTACACACAAAAACATCAAAGTGCACAAAATAGCTTCAAATCGCATTTAGAGACGTTTTAGACCATTTTGTGTATTTCGATGAAACTTTTCACACAAAAACATCAAAGTGCACAAAATAGCTTCAAATCGCATTTGGAGACGTTTTAGACCATGTTGTGCATTTCGAAAAAACTTGATTACACAAAAATATCAAAGTGCTTAAAATCACATTTGAAACCGTTTTAGACAATTTTGAGCATTTCGATAAAACTTTTCACACAAAACATTAAAGTGCACAAAATAGCAAACTTTTTACACAAAACATCAAAGTGCACAAAAGAGCTCCAAATCGCATTGGGAGACGTTTTAGACCATTTTGTGCATTTCGAAAAAACTTTTCACTCAAAAACATCAAAGTGCATACAAGAGCTTAATATCGTATTTGGAGACGTTTTAGACAATTTTGTGCATTTCGATGAAACTTTTCACACAAAAACATCAAAGTGCACAAAATAGCTTCAAATCGCATTTGCAGACGTTTTAAACCATTTTGTGCATTTCGATGAAACTTGATTACACAAAAACATCAAAGTGCTTAAAATCTCATTTGAAACCGTTTTAGACCATTTTGAGAATTTCGATAAAACTTTTCACACAAAACATTAAAGTGCACAAAATAGCTTTAAATCGCATTTGCAGACGTTTTAGACCATTTTGTGCATTTCGATGAAACTTGATTACACAAAAATATCAAAGTGCTTAAAATCACATTTGAAACCGTTTTAGACCATTTTGAGCATTTCGATAAAACTTTTCACACAAAACATCAAAGTGCACAAAATAACTTCAAATCGCAATTGGAGACGTTTTAGACCATTTTGTGCATTTCGAAAAAACTTTTCACACAAAAACGACAAAGTGCACAAAATAGCTTCAAATCGCATTTGCAGACGTTTTAGACCATTTTGTGCATTTCGATGAAACTTTTCACACAAAAACATCAAAGTGCACAAAATTGCTTCAAATCGCATTTGGAGACGTTTTAGACCATTTTGAGCATTTCGATGAAACTTTTCACACAAAAACGACAAAGTGCACAAAATAGCTTCAAATCGCATTTAGAGACGTTTTAGACAATTTTGTGCATTTCGATGAAACTTTTCACAAAAAACATCAAAGTGCACAAAATTGCTTCAAATCGCATTTAGAGACGTTTTAGACCATTTTGTGCATTTCGATGAAACTTTTCACACAAAAACATCAAAGTGCACAAAATAGCTTCAAATCGCATTTAGAGACGTTTTAGACCATTTTGTGCATTTCGATGAAACTTTTCACAAAAAAACATCAAAGTGCACAAAATAGCTTCAAATCGCATTTGGAGACGTTTTAGACCATTTTGAGCATTTCGATGAAACTTGATTACACAAAAATATCAAAGTGCTTAAAATCACATTTGAAACCGTTTTAGACCATTTTGAGCATTTCGATAAAACTTTTCACACAAAACATCAAAGTGCACAAAATAACTTCAAATCGCATTTGGAGACGTTTTAGACCATTTTGTGCATTTCGAATAAACTTTTCACACAAAAACATCAAAGTGCACAAAATAGCTTCAAATCGCATTTGGAGACGTTTTAGACCATGTTGTGCATTTCGAAAAAACTTGATTACACAAAAATATCAAAGTGCTTAAAATCACATTTGAAACCGTTTTAGACAATTTTGAGCATTTCGATAAAACTTTTCACACAAAACATTAAAGTGCACAAAATAGCAAACTTTTTACACAAAACATCAAAGTGCACAAAAGAGCTCCATTTGGAGACGTTTTAGACCATTTTGTTCATTTCGAAAAAACTTTTCACTCAAAAACATCAAAGTGCATACAATAGCTTAATATCGTATTTGGAGACGTTTTAGACAATTTTGTGCATTTCGATGAAACTTTTCACACAAAAACATCAAAGTGCACAAAATAGCTTCAAATCGCATTTGCAGACGTTTTAAACCATTTAGTGCATTTCGATGAAACTTGATTACACAAAAACATCAAAGTGCTTAAAATCACATTTGAAACCGTTATAGACCATTTTGAGAATTTCGATAAAACTTTTCACACAAAACATTAAAGTGCACAAAATAGCTTTAAATCGCATTTGCAGACGTTTTAGACCATTTTGTGCATTTCGATGAAACTTGATTACACAAAAATATCAAAGTGCTTAAAATCACATTTTAAACCGTTTTAGACCATTTTGAGCATTTCGATAAAACTTTTCACACAAAACATCAAAGTGCACAAAATAACTTCAAATCGCAATTGGAGACGTTTTAGACCATTTTGTGCATTTCGATGAAACTTTTCACACAAAAACGACAAAGTGCACAAAATAGCTTCAAATCGCATTTAGAGACGTTTTAGACAATTTTATACATTTCGATGAAACTGGATTACACAAAACATCAAAGTGCACAAAATTGCTTCAAATCGCATTTGGAGACGTTTTAGACCATTTTGTGCATTTCGAAAAAACTTTTCACACAAAAACGACAAAGTGCACAAAATAGCTTCAAATTGCATTTGCAGACGTTTTAGACCATTTTGTGCATTTCGATGAAACTTTTCACACAAAAACATCAAAGTGCACAAAATTGCTTCAAATCGCATTTGGAGACGTTTTAGACCATTTTGAGCATTTCGATGAAACTTTTCACACAAAAACGACAAAGTTCACAAAATAGCTTCAAATCGCATTTAGAGACGTTTTAGACAATTTTGTGCCTTTCGATGAAACTTTTCACAAAAAAACATCAAAGTGCACAAAATAGCTTCAAATCGCATTTGCAGACGTTTTAGACCATTTTGTGCATTTCGATGAAACTTTTCACACAAAAACATCAAAGTGCACAAAATTGCTTCAAATCGCATTTGGAGACGTTTTAGACCATTTTGTGCATTTCGAAAAAACTTTTCACACAAAAACGACAAAGTGCACAAAATAGCTTCAAATTGCATTTGCAGACGTTTTAGACCATTTTGTGCATTTCGATGAAACTTTTCACACAAAAACATCAAAGTGCACAAAATTGCTTCAAATCGCATTTGGAGACGTTTTAGACCATTTTGAGCATTTCGATGAAACTTTTCACACAAAAACGACAAAGTTCACAAAATAGCTTCAAATCGCATTTAGAGACGTTTTAGACAATTTTGTGCCTTTCGATGAAACTTTTCACAAAAAAACATCAAAGTGCACAAAATAGCTTCAAATCGCATTTGCAGACGTTTTAGACCATTTTGTGCATTTCGATGAAACTTTTCACACAAAAACATCAAAGTGCACAAAATTGCTTCAAATCGCATTTGGAGACGTTTTAGACCTTTTGAGCATTTCGATGAAACTTTTCACACAAAAACGACAAAGTGCACAAAATAGCTTCAAATCGCATTTAGAGACGTTTTAGACCATTTTGTGCATTTCGATGAAACTTTTCACAAAAAAACATCAAAGTGCACAAAATAGCTTCAAATCGCATTTAGAGACGTTTTAGACCATTTTGTGCATTTCGATGAAACTTTTCACACAAAAACATCAAAGTGCACAAAATAGCTTCAAATCGCATTTAGAGACGTTTTAGACCATTTTGTGCATTTCGATGAAACTTTTCACACAAAAACATCAAAGTGCACAAAATAGCTTCAAATCGCATTTGGAGACGTTTTAGACCATGTTGTGCATTTCGAAAAAACTTGATTACACAAAAACATCAAAGTGCTTAAAATCACATTTGAAACCGTTTTAGACCATTTTGAGAATTTCGATAAAACTTTTACACAAAACATTAAAGTGCACAAAATAGCTTTAAATCGCATTTGCAGACGTTTTAGACCATTTTGTGCATTTCGATGAAACTGGATTACACAAAACATCAAAGTGCACAAAATTGCTTCAAATCGCATTTGGAGACGTTTTAGACCATTTTGTGCATTTCGAAAAAACTTGTGCACTTTGTCGTTTTTGTGTGAAAAGTTTCATCGAAATGCTCAAAATGGTCTAAAACGTCTCCAAATGCGATTTGAAGCAATTTTGTGCACTTTGATGTTTTTGTGTGAAAAGTTTCATCGAAATGCACAAAATGGTCTAAAACGTCTGCAAATGCGATTTGAAGTTATTTTGTGCACTTTGTCGTTTTTATGTGAAAAGTTTCATCGAAATGCACAAAATGGTCTAAAACGTCTCCAAATGCGATTTGAAGCTATTTTGTGCATTTTGATGTTTTGTGTAATCCAGTTTCATCGAAATGTAGAAAATTGTCTAAAACGTCTCTAAATGCGATTTAAAGCTATTTTGTGCACTTTGTCGTTTTTGTGTGAAAAGTTTCATCGAAATGCACAAAATGGTCTAAAACGTCTGCAATTGCGATTTGAAGTTATTTTGTGCACTTTGATGTTTTGTGTGAAAAGTTTTATCGAAATGCTCAAAATGGTCTAAAACGGTTTCAAATGTGATTTTAAGCCCTTTGATATTTTTGTGTAATCAAGTTTCATCGAAATGCACAAAATGGTCTAAAACGTCTGCAAATGCGATTTAAAGCTATTTTGTGCACTTTAATGTTTTGTGTGAAAAGTTTTATCGAAATTCTCAAAATGGTCTAAAACGGTTTCAAATGTGATTTTAAGCACTTTGATGTTTTTGTGTAATCAAGTTTCATCGAAATGCACAAAATGGTCTAAAACGTCTCCAAATGCGATTTGAAGCAATTTTGTGCACTTTGATGTTTTGTGTAATCCAGTTTCATCGAAATGTACAAAATTGTCTAAAACGTCTCTAAATGCGATTTGAAGCTATTTTGTGCACTTTGTCGTTTTTGTGTGAAAAGTTTCATCGAAATGCACAAAATGGTCTAAAACGCCTCCAATTGCGATTTGAAGTTATTTTGTGCACTTTGATGTTTTGTGTGAAAAGTTTTATCGAAATGCTCAAAATGGTCTAAAACGGTTTCAAATGTGATTTTAAGCACTTTGATATTTTTGTGTAATCAAGTTTCATCGAAATGCACAAAATGGTCTAAAACGTCTGCAAATGCGATTTAAAGCTATTTTGTGCACTTTAATGTTTTGTGTGAAAAGTTTTATCGAAATTCTCAAAATGGTCTAAAACGGTTTCAAATGTGATTTTAAGCACTTTGATGTTTTTGTGTAATCAAGTTTCATCGAAATTCACTAAAAGGTCTAGAACCTCTGCAAATGCAATTTAAAGCTATTTTGTGCACTTTAATGTTTTCTGTGAAAAGTTTTATCGAAATTCTCAAAATGGTCTAAAACGGTTTCAAATGTGATTTTAAGCACTTTGATGTTTTTGTGTAATCAAGTTTTTTCGAAATGCACAACATGGTCTAAAACGTCTCCAAATGCGATTTGAAGCTATTTTGTGCACTTTGATGTTTTTGTGTGAAAAGTTTCAATGAAATGCACAAAATGGTCTAAAACGTCTCTAAATGCGATTTGAAGCTATTTTGTGCACTTTGTCGTTTTTGTGTGAAAAGTTTCATCGAAATGCTCAAAATGGTCTAAAACGTCTCCAAATGCGATTTGAAGCTATTTTGTGCACTTTGATGTTTTTTTCTGAAAAGTTTCATCGAAATGCACAAAATGGTCTAAAACGTCTCTAAATGCGATTTGAAGCTATTTTGTGCACTTTGATGTTTTTGTGTGAAAAGTTTCATCGAAATGCACAAAATGGTCTAAAACGTCTCTAAATGCGATTTGAAGCTATTTTGTGCACTTTGATGTTTTTTTGTGAAAAGTTTCATCGAAATGCACAAAATGGTCTAAAACGTCTCTAAATGCGATTTGAAGCTATTTTGTGCACTTTGTCGTTTTTGTGTGAAAAGTTTCATCGAAATGCTCAAAATGGTCTAAAACGTCTCCAAATGCGATTTGAAGCAATTTTGTGCACTTTGATGTTTTTGTGTGAAAAGTTTCATCGAAATGCACAAAATGGTCTAAAACGTCTGCAAATGCGATTTGAAGCTATTTTGTGCACTTTGATGTTTTTTTGTGAAAAGTTTCATCGAAAGGCACAAAATTGTCTAAAACGTCTCTAAATGCGATTTGAAGCTATTTTGTGCACTTTGTCGTTTTTGTGTGAAAAGTTTCATCGAAATTCCCAAAATGGTCTAAAACATCTCCAAATGCGATTTGAAGCAATTTTGTGCACTTTGATGTTTTTGTGTGAAAAGTTTATACGAAATGCACAAAATGGTCTAAAACGTCTGCAAATGCGATTTGAAGCTATTTTGTGCACTTTGTCGTTTTTGTGTGAAAATTTTTTTCGAAATGCACAAAATGGTCTAAAACGTCTCCAAATGCGATTTGAAGCAATTTTGTGCACTTTGATGTTTTGTGTAATCCAGTTTCATCGAAATGTACAAAATTGTCTAAAACGTCTCTAAATGCGATTTGAAGCTATTTTGTGCACTTTGTCGTTTTTGTGTGAAAAGTTTTTTCGAAATGCACAAAATGGTCTAAAACGTCTCCAAATGCAATTTGAAGCAATTTTGTGCACTTTGATGTTTTGTGTAATCCAGTTTCATCGAAATGTACAAAATTGTCTAAATCGTCTCTAAATGCGATTTGAAGCTATTTTGTGCACTTTGTCGTTTTTGTGTGAAAAGTTTTATCGAAATGCTCAAAATGGTCTAAAACGGTTTTAAATGTGATTTTAAGCACTTTGATATTTTTGTGTAATCAAGTTTCATCGAAATGCACAAAATGGTCTAAAACGTCTCCAAATGCGATTTGAAGCAATTTTGTGCACTTTGATGTTTTTGTGTGAAAAGTTTCATCGAAATGCTCAAAATGGTCTAAAACGTCTCCAAATGCGATTTGAAGCAATTTTGTGCACTTTGATGTTTTTGTGTGAAAAGTTTCATCGAAATGCACAAAATGGTCTAAAACGTCTGCAAATGCGATTTGAAGCTATTTTGTGCACTTTGATGTTTTTTTGTGAAAAGTTTCATCGAAAGGCACAAAATTGTCTAAAACGTCTCTAAATGCGATTTGAAGCTATTTTGTGCACTTTGTCGTTTTTGTGTGAAAAGTTTCATCGAAATTCCCAAAATGGTCTAAAACATCTCCAAATGCGATTTGAAGCAATTTTGTGCACTTTGATGTTTTTGTGTGAAAAGTTTCATCGAAATGCACAAAATGGTCTAAAACGTCTGCAAATGCGATTTGAAGCTATTTTGTGCACTTTGTCGTTTTTGTGTGAAAAGTTTTTTCGAAATGCACAAAATGGTCTAAAACGTCTCCAAATGCGATTTGAAGCAATTTTGTGCACTTTGATGTTTTGTGTAATCCAGTTTCATCGAAATGTACAAAATTGTCTAAAACGTCTCTAAATGCGATTTGAAGCTTTTTTGTGCACTTTGTCGTTTTTGTGTGAAAAGTTTTTTCGAAATGCACAAAATGGTCTAAAACGTCTCCAAATGCGATTTGAAGCAATTTTGTGCACTTTGATGTTTTGTGTAATCCAGTTTCATCGAATTGTACAAAATTGTCTAAAACGTCTCTAAATGCGATTTGAAGCTATTTTGTGCACTTTGTCGTTTTTGTGTGAAAAGTTTTATCGAAATGCTCAAAATGGTCTAAAACGGTTTCAAATGTGATTTTAAGCACTTTGATATTTTTGTGTAATCAAGTTTCATCGAAATGCACAAAATGGTCTAAAACGTCTGCAAATGCGATTTAAAGCTATTTTGTGCACTTTAATGTTTTGTTTGAAAAGCTTTATCGAAATTCTCAAAATGGTCTAAAACGGTTTCAAATGTGATTATAAGCAGTTTGATGTTTTTGTGTAATCAAGTTTCATCGAAATGCACAAAATGGTTTAAAACGTCTGCAAATGCGATTTGAAGCTATTTTGTGCACTTTGATGTTTTTGTGTGAAAAGTTTCATCGAAATGCACAAAATTGTCTAAAACGTCTCCAAATACGATATTAAGCTATTTTGTGCACTTTGATGTTTTTGTGTGAAAAGTTTCATCGAAATGCACAAAATGGTCTAAAACGTCTGAAAATGCGATTTGAAGCAATTTTGTGCACTTTGATGTTTTTGTGTGAAAAGTTTCATCGAAATGCATAAAATGGTCTCTAAAACGTCTGCAAATGCGATTTGAAGCTATTTTGTGCACTTTGTCGTTTTTGTGTGAAAAGTTTTTTCGAAATGCACAAAATGGTCTAAAACGTCTCCAAATGCGATTTGAAGCAATTTTGTGCACTTTGATGTTTTGTGTAATCCAGTTTCATCGAAATGTACAAAATTGTCTAAAACGTCTCTAAATGCGATTTGAAGCTATTTTGTGCACTTTGTCGTTTTTGTGTGAAAAGTTTTTTCGAAATGCACAAAATGGTCTAAAACGTCTCCAATTGCGATTTGAAGTTATTTTGTGCACTTTGATGTTTTGTGTGAAAAGTTTTATCGAAATGCTCAAAATGGTCTAAAACGGTTTCAAATGTGATTTTAAGCACTTTGATATTTTTGTATAATCAAGTTAAATCGAAATGCACAAAATGGTCTAAAACGTCTGCAAATGCGATTTAAAGCTATTTTGTGTACTTTAATGTTTTGTGTGAAAAGTTTTATCGAAATTCTCAAAATGGTCTAAAACGGTTTCAAATGTGATTTTAAGCACTTTGATGTTTTTGTGTAATCAAGTTTCATCGAAATGCACTAAATGGTTTAAAACGTCTGCAAATGCGATTTGAAGCTATTTTGTGCACTTTGATGTTTTTGTGTGAAAAGTTTCATCGAAATGCACAAAATTGTCTAAAACGTCTCCAAATACGATATTAAGCTATTGTATGCACTTTGATGTTTTTGAGTGAAAAGTTTTTTCGAAATGCACAAAATGGTCTAAAACGTCTCCAAATGCGATTTGGAGCTTTTTTGTGCACTTTGATGTTTTGTGTAAAAAGTTTGCTATTTTGTGCACTTTAATGTTTTGTGTGAAAAGTTTTATCGAAATGCTCAAAATTGTCTAAAACGGTTTCAAATGTGATTTTAAGCACTTTGATATTTTTGTGTAATCAAGTTTTTTCGAAATGCACAACATGGTCTAAAACGTCTCCAAATGCGATTTGAAGCTATTTTGTGCACTTTGATGTTTTTGTGTGAAAAGTTTATTCGAAATGCAAAAATGGTCTAAAACGTCTCCAAATGCGATTTGAAGTTATTTTGTGCACTTTGATGTTTTGTGTGAAAAGTTTTATCGAAATGCTCAAAATGGTCTAAAACGGTTTCAAATGTGATTTTAAGCACTTTGATATTTTTGTGTAATCAAGTTTCATCGAAATGCTCAAAATGGTCTAAAACGTCTCCAAATGCGATTTGAAGCTATTTTGTGCACTTTGATGTTTTTTTGTGAAAAGTTTCATCGAAATGCACAAAATGGTCTAAAACGTCTCTAAATGCGATTTGAAGCTATTTTGTGCACTTTGATGTTTTTGTGTGAAAAGTTTCATCGAAATGCACAAAATGGTCTAAAACGTCTCTAAATGCGATTTGAAGCTATTTTGTGCACTTTGATGTTTTTTTGTGAAAAGTTTCATCGAAATGCACAAAATGGTCTAAAACGTCTCTAAATGCGATTTGAAGCTATTTTGTGCACTTTGATGTTTTTTTGTGAAAAGTTTCATCGAAATGCACAAAATTGTCTAAAACGTCTCTAAATGCGATTTGAAGCTATTTTGTGCACTTTGTCGTTTTTGTGTGAAAAGTTTCATCGAAATGCACAAAATGGTCTAAAACGTCTGCAAATGCGATTTGAAGCTATTTTGTGCACTTTGTCGTTTTTGTGTGAAAAGTTTTTTCGAAATGCACAAAATGGTCTAAAACGTCTCCAATTGCGATTTGAAGTTATTTTGTGCACTTTGATGTTTTGTGTGAAAAGTTTTATCGAAATGCTCAAAATGGTCTAAAACGGTTTCAAATGTGATTTTAAGCACTTTGATATTTTTGTGTAATCAAGTTTCATCGAAATGCACAAAATGGTCTAAAACGTCTGCAAATGCGATTTAAAGCTATTTTGTGCACTTTAATGTTTTGTGTGAAAAGTTTTATCGAAATTCTCAAAATGGTCTAAAACGGTTTCAAATGTGATTTTAAGCACTTTGATGTTTTTGTGTAATCAAGTTTCATCGAAAATCACTAAAAGGTCTAGAACCTCTGCAAATGCAATTTAAAGCTATTTTGTGCACTTTAATGTTTTCTGTGAAAAGTTTTATCGAAATTCTCAAAATGGTCTAAAACGGTTTCAAATGTGATTTTAAGCACTTTGATGTTTTTGTGTAATCAAGTTTTTTCGAAATGCACAACATGGTCTAAAACGTCTCCAAATGCGATTTGAAGCTATTTTGTGCACTTTGATGTTTTTGTGTGAAAAGTTTCAATGAAATGCACAAAATGGTCTAAAACGTCTCTAAATGCGATTTGAAGCTATTTTGTGCACTTTGTCGTTTTTGTGTGAAAAGTTTCATCGAAATGCTCAAAATGGTCTAAAACGTCTCCAAATGCGATTTGAAGCTATTTTGTGCACTTTGATGTTTTTTTCTGAAAAGTTTCATCGAAATGCACAAAATGGTCTAAAACGTCTCTAAATGCGATTTGAAGCTATTTTGTGCACTTTGATGTTTTTGTGTGAAAAGTTTCATCGAAATGCACAAAATGGTCTAAAACGTCTCTAAATGCGATTTGAAGCTATTTTGTGCACTTTGATGTTTTTTTGTGAAAAGTTTCATCGAAATGCACAAAATGGTCTAAAACGTCTCTAAATGCGATTTGAAGCTATTTTGTGCACTTTGTCGTTTTTGTGTGAAAAGTTTCATCGAAATGCTCAAAATGGTCTAAAACGTCTCCAAATGCGATTTGAAGCAATTTTGTGCACTTTGATGTTTTTGTGTGAAAAGTTTCATCGAAATGCACAAAATGGTCTAAAACGTCTGCAAATGCGATTTGAAGCTATTTTGTGCACTTTGATGTTTTTTTGTGAAAAGTTTCATCGAAAGGCACAAAATTGTCTAAAACGTCTCTAAATGCGATTTGAAGCTATTTTGTGCACTTTGTCGTTTTTGTGTGAAAAGTTTCATCGAAATTCCCAAAATGGTCTAAAACATCTCCAAATGCGATTTGAAGCAATTTTGTGCACTTTGATGTTTTTGTGTGAAAAGTTTCATCGAAATGCACAAAATGGTCTAAAACGTCTGCAAATGCGATTTGAAGCTATTTTGTGCACTTTGTCGTTTTTGTACGAAAAGTTTTTTCGAAATGCACAAAATGGTCTAAAACGTCTCCAAATGCGATTTGAAGCAATTTTGTGCACTTTGATGTTTTGTGTAATCCAGTTTCATCGAAATGTACAAAATTGTCTAAAACGTCTCTAAATGCGATTTGAAGCTATTTTGTGCACTTTGTCGTTTTTGTGTGAAAAGTTTTTTCGAAATGCACAAAATGGTCTAAAACGTCTCCAAATGCGATTTGAAGCAATTTTGTGCACTTTGATGTTTTGTGTAATCCAGTTTATTCGAAATGTACAAAATTGTCTAAAACGTCTCTAAATGCGATTTGAAGCTATTTTGTGCACTTTGTCGTTTTTGTGTGAAAAGTTTTTTCGAAATGCACAAAATTTTCTAAAACGTCTCCAATTGCGATTTGAAGTTATTTTGTGCACTTTGATGTTATGTGTGAAAAGTTTTATCGAAATGCTCAAAATGGTCTAAAACGGTTTCAAATGTGATTTTAAGCACTTTGATATTTTTGTGTAATCAAGTTTCATCGAAATGCACAAAATGGTCTAAAACGTCTGCAAATGCGATTTAAAGCTATTTTGTGCACTTTAATGTTTTGTGTGAAAAGTTTTATCGAAATTCTCAAAATGGTCTAAAACGGTTTCAAATGTGATTTTAAGCACTTTGATGTTTTTGTGTAATCAAGTTTCATCGAAATGCACAAAATGGTTTAAAACGTCTGCAAATGCGATTTGAAGCTATTTTGTGCACTTTGATGTTTTTGTGTGAAAAGTTTCATCGAAATGCACAAAATTGTCTAAAACGTCTCCAAATACGATATTAAGCTATTTTGTGCACTTTGATGTTTTTGTGTGAAAAGTTTCATCGAAATGCACAAAATGGTCTAAAACGTCTGCAAATGCGATTTGAAGCTATTTTGTGCACTTTGTCGTTTTTGTGTGAAAAGTTTCATCGAAATGCTCAAAATGGTCTAAAACGTCTCCAAATGCGATTTGAAGCAATTTTGTGCACTTTGATGTTTTTGTGTGAAAAGTTTCATCGAAATGCACAAAATGGTCTCTAAAACGTCTGCAAATGCGATTTGAAGCTATTTTGTGCACTTTGTCGTTTTTGTGTGAAAAGTTTTTTCGAAATGCACAAAATGGTCTAAAACGTCTCCAAATGCGATTTGAAGCAATTTTGTGCACTTTGATGTTTTGTGTAATCCAGTTTCATCGAAATGTACAAAATTGTCTAAAACGTCTCTAAATGCGATTTGAAGCTATTTTGTGCACTTTGTCGTTTTTGTGTGAAAAGTTTCATCGAAATGCTCAAAATGGTCTAAAACGTCTCCAAATGCGATTTGAAGCAATTTTGTGCACTTTGATGTTTTTGTGTGAAAAGTTTCATCGAAATGCACAAAATGGTCTCTAAAACGTCTGCAAATGCGATTTGAAGCTATTTTGTGCACTTTGTCGTTTTTGTGTGAAAAGTTTTTTCGAAATGCACAAAATGGTCTAAAACGTCTCCAAATGCGATTTGAAGCAATTTTGTGCACTTTGATGTTTTGTGTAATCCAGTTTAATCGAAATGTACAAAATTGTCTAAAACGTCTCTAAATGCGATTTGAAGCTATTTTGTGCACTTTAATGTTTTCTGTGAAAAGTTTTATCGAAATGCTCAAAATGGTCTAAAACGGTTTCAAATGTGATTTTAAGCCCTTTGATATTTTTGTGTAATCAAGTTTCATCGAAATGCACAAAATGGTCTAAAACGTCTGCAAATGCGATTTAAAGCTATTTTGTGCACTTTAATGTTTTGTGTGAAAAGTTTTATCGAAATTCTCAAAATGGTCTAAAACGGTTTCAAATGTGATTTTAAGCACTTTGATGTTTTTGTGTAATCAAGTTTCATCGAAATGCACAAAATGGTCTAAAACGTCTCCAAATGCGATTTGAAGCAATTTTGTGCACTTTGATGTTTTGTGTAATCCAGTTTCATCGAAATGTACAAAATTGTCTAAAACGTCTCTAAATGCGATTTGAAGCTATTTTGTGCACTTTGTCGTTTTTGTGTGAAAAGTTTCATCGAAATGCACAAAATGGTCTAAAACGCCTCCAATTGCGATTTGAAGTTATTTTGTGCACTTTGATGTTTTGTGTGAAAAGTTTTATCGAAATGCTCAAAATGGTCTAAAACGGTTTCAAATGTGATTTTAAGCACTTTGATATTTTTGTGTAATCAAGTTTCATCGAAATGCACAAAATGGTCTAAAACGTCTGCAAATGCGATTTAAAGCTATTTTGTGCACTTTAATGTTTTGTGTGAAAAGTTTTATCGAAATTCTCAAAATGGTCTAAAACGGTTTCAAATGTGATTTTAAGCACTTTGATGTTTTTGTGTAATCAAGTTTCATCGAAATTCACTAAAAGGTCTAGAACCTCTGCAAATGCAATTTAAAGCTATTTTGTGCACTTTAATGTTTTCTGTGAAAAGTTTTATCGAAATTCTCAAAATGGTCTAAAACGGTTTCAAATGTGATTTTAAGCACTTTGATGTTTTTGTGTAATCAAGTTTTTTCGAAATGCACAACATGGTCTAAAACGTCTCCAAATGCGATTTGAAGCTATTTTGTGCACTTTGATGTTTTTGTGTGACAAGTTTCAATG
The DNA here is from genome assembly GCF_964355755.1 of Antedon mediterranea. Lineage (NCBI taxonomy): Eukaryota > Metazoa > Echinodermata > Crinoidea > Comatulida > Antedonidae > Antedon > Antedon mediterranea. The sequence goes on from NW_027306095.1 coordinate 431,706, forward strand.
AAATGCACAAAATGGTCTAAAACGTCTCTAAATGCGATTTGAAGCTATTTTGTGCACTTTGTCGTTTTTGTGTGAAAAGTTTCATCGAAATGCTCAAAATGGTCTAAAACGTCTCCAAATGCGATTTGAAGCTATTTTGTGCACTTTGATGTTTTTTTCTGAAAAGTTTCATCGAAATGCACAAAATGGTCTAAAACGTCTCTAAATGCGATTTGAAGCTATTTTGTGCACTTTGTCGTTTTTGTGTGAAAAGTTTCATCGAAATGCTCAAAATGGTCTAAAACGTCTCCAAATGCGATTTGAAGCAATTTTGTGCACTTTGATGTTTTTGTGTGAAAAGTTTCATCGAAATGCACAAAATGGTCTAAAACGTCTGCAAATGCGATTTGAAGCTATTTTGTGCACTTTGATGTTTTTTTGTGAAAAGTTTCATCGAAAGGCACAAAATTGTCTAAAACGTCTCTAAATGCGATTTGAAGCTATTTTGTGCACTTTGTCGTTTTTGTGTGAAAAGTTTCATCGAAATTCCCAAAATGGTCTAAAACATCTCCAAATGCGATTTGAAGCAATTTTGTGCACTTTGATGTTTTTGTGTGAAAAGTTTATACGAAATGCACAAAATGGTCTAAAACGTCTGCAAATGCGATTTGAAGCTATTTTGTGCACTTTGTCGTTTTTGTGTGAAAATTTTTTTCGAAATGCACAAAATGGTCTAAAACGTCTCCAAATGCGATTTGAAGCAATTTTGTGCACTTTGATGTTTTGTGTAATCCAGTTTCATCGAAATGTACAAAATTGTCTAAAACGTCTCTAAATGCGATTTGAAGCTATTTTGTGCACTTTGTCGTTTTTGTGTGAAAAGTTTTTTCGAAATGCACAAAATGGTCTAAAACGTCTCCAAATGCAATTTGAAGCAATTTTGTGCACTTTGATGTTTTGTGTAATCCAGTTTCATCGAAATGTACAAAATTGTCTAAATCGTCTCTAAATGCGATTTGAAGCTATTTTGTGCACTTTGTCGTTTTTGTGTGAAAAGTTTTATCGAAATGCTCAAAATGGTCTAAAACGGTTTCAAATGTGATTTTAAGCACTTTGATATTTTTGTGTAATCAAGTTTCATCGAAATGCACAAAATGGTCTAAAACGTCTCCAAATGCGATTTGAAGCAATTTTGTGCACTTTGATGTTTTTGTGTGAAAAGTTTCATCGAAATGCTCAAAATGGTCTAAAACGTCTCCAAATGCGATTTGAAGCAATTTTGTGCACTTTGATGTTTTTGTGTGAAAAGTTTCATCGAAATGCACAAAATGGTCTAAAACGTCTGCAAATGCGATTTGAAGCTATTTTGTGCACTTTGATGTTTTTTTGTGAAAAGTTTCATCGAAAGGCACAAAATTGTCTAAAACGTCTCTAAATGCGATTTGAAGCTATTTTGTGCACTTTGTCGTTTTTGTGTGAAAAGTTTCATCGAAATTCCCAAAATGGTCTAAAACATCTCCAAATGCGATTTGAAGCAATTTTGTGCACTTTGATGTTTTTGTGTGAAAAGTTTCATCGAAATGCACAAAATGGTCTAAAACGTCTGCAAATGCGATTTGAAGCTATTTTGTGCACTTTGTCGTTTTTGTGTGAAAAGTTTTTTCGAAATGCACAAAATGGTCTAAAACGTCTCCAAATGCGATTTGAAGCAATTTTGTGCACTTTGATGTTTTGTGTAATCCAGTTTCATCGAAATGTACAAAATTGTCTAAAACGTCTCTAAATGCGATTTGAAGCTTTTTTGTGCACTTTGTCGTTTTTGTGTGAAAAGTTTTTTCGAAATGCACAAAATGGTCTAAAACGTCTCCAAATGCGATTTGAAGCAATTTTGTGCACTTTGATGTTTTGTGTAATCCAGTTTCATCGAATTGTACAAAATTGTCTAAAACGTCTCTAAATGCGATTTGAAGCTATTTTGTGCACTTTGTCGTTTTTGTGTGAAAAGTTTTATCGAAATGCTCAAAATGGTCTAAAACGGTTTCAAATGTGATTTTAAGCACTTTGATATTTTTGTGTAATCAAGTTTCATCGAAATGCACAAAATGGTCTAAAACGTCTGCAAATGCGATTTAAAGCTATTTTGTGCACTTTAATGTTTTGTTTGAAAAGTTTTATCGAAATTCTCAAAATGGTCTAAAACGGTTTCAAATGTGATTTTAAGCAGTTTGATGTTTTTGTGTAATCAAGTTTCATCGAAATGCACAAAATGGTTTAAAACGTCTGCAAATGCGATTTGAAGCTATTTTGTGCACTTTGATGTTTTTGTGTGAAAAGTTTCATCGAAATGCACAAAATTGTCTAAAACGTCTCCAAATACGATATTAAGCTATTTTGTGCACTTTGATGTTTTTGTGTGAAAAGTTTCATCGAAATGCACAAAATGGTCTAAAACGTCTGAAAATGCGATTTGAAGCAATTTTGTGCACTTTGATGTTTTTGTGTGAAAAGTTTCATCGAAATGCACAAAATGGTCTCTAAAACGTCTGCAAATGCGATTTGAAGCTATTTTGTGCACTTTGTCGTTTTTGTGTGAAAAGTTTTTTCGAAATGCACAAAATGGTCTAAAACGTCTCCAAATGCGATTTGAAGCAATTTTGTGCACTTTGATGTTTTGTGTAATCCAGTTTCATCGAAATGTACAAAATTGTCTAAAACGTCTCTAAATGCGATTTGAAGCTATTTTGTGCACTTTGTCGTTTTTGTGTGAAAAGTTTTTTCGAAATGCACAAAATGGTCTAAAACGTCTCCAATTGCGATTTGAAGTTATTTTGTGCACTTTGATGTTTTGTGTGAAAAGTTTTATCGAAATGCTCAAAATGGTCTAAAACGGTTTCAAATGTGATTTTAAGCACTTTGATATTTTTGTATAATCAAGTTAAATCGAAAAGCACAAAATGGTCTAAAACGTCTCCAAATGCGATTTGAAGTTATTTTGTGCACTTTGATGTTTTGTGTGAAAAGTTTTATCGAAATGCTCAAAATGGTCTAAAACGGTTTCAAATGTGATTTTAAGCACTTTGATATTTTTGTGTAATCAAGTTTCATCGAAATGCTCAAAATGGTCTAAAACGTCTCCAAATGCGATTTGAAGCTATTTTGTGCACTTTGATGTTTTTTTGTGAAAAGTTTCATCGAAATGCACAAAATGGTCTAAAACGTCTCTAAATGCGATTTGAAGCTATTTTGTGCACTTTGATGTTTTTGTGTGAAAAGTTTCATCGAAATGCACAAAATGGTCTAAAACGTCTCTAAATGCGATTTGAAGCTATTTTGTGCACTTTGATGTTTTTTTGTGAAAAGTTTCATCGAAATGCACAAAATGGTCTAAAACGTCTCTAAATGCGATTTGAAGCTATTTTGTGCACTTTGATGTTTTTTTGTGAAAAGTTTCATCGAAATGCACAAAATTGTCTAAAACGTCTCTAAATGCGATTTGAAGCTATTTTGTGCACTTTGTCGTTTTTGTGTGAAAAGTTTCATCGAAATGCACAAAATGGTCTAAAACGTCTGCAAATGCGATTTGAAGCTATTTTGTGCACTTTGTCGTTTTTGTGTGAAAAGTTTTTTCGAAATGCACAAAATGGTCTAAAACGTCTCCAATTGCGATTTGAAGTTATTTTGTGCACTTTGATGTTTTGTGTGAAAAGTTTTATCGAAATGCTCAAAATGGTCTAAAACGGTTTCAAATGTGATTTTAAGCACTTTGATATTTTTGTGTAATCAAGTTTCATCGAAATGCACAAAATGGTCTAAAACGTCTGCAAATGCGATTTAAAGCTATTTTGTGCACTTTAATGTTTTGTGTGAAAAGTTTTATCGAAATTCTCAAAATGGTCTAAAACGGTTTCAAATGTGATTTTAAGCACTTTGATGTTTTTGTGTAATCAAGTTTCATCGAAATGCACAAAATGGTTTAAAACGTCTGCAAATGCGATTTGAAGCTATTTTGTGCACTTTGATGTTTTTGTGTGAAAAGTTTCATCGAAATGCACAAAATTGTCTAAAACGTTTCCAAATACGATATTAAGCTATTGTATGCACTTTGATGTTTTTGAGTGAAAAGTTTTTTCGAAATGCACAAAATGGTCTAAAACGTCTCCAAATGCGATTTGGAGCTCTTTTGTGCACTTTGATGTTTTGTGTAAAAAGTTTGCTATTTTGTGCACTTTAATGTTTTGTGTGAAAAGTTTTATCGAAATGCTCAAAATTGTCTAAAACGGTTTCAAATGTGATTTTAAGCACTTTGATATTTTTGTGTAATCAAGTTTTTTCGAAATGCACAACATGGTCTAAAACGTCTCCAAATGCGATTTGAAGCTATTTTGTGCACTTTGATGTTTTTGTGTGAAAAGTTTCATCGAAATGCACAAAATGGTCTAAAACGTCTCTAAATGCGATTTAAAGCTATTTTGTGCACTTTGTCGTTTTTGTGTGAAAAGTTTCATCGAAATGCTCAAAATGGTCTAAAACGTCTCCAAATGCGATTTGAAGCAATTTTGTGCACTTTGATGTTTTTGTGTGAAAAGTTTCATCGAAATGCACAAAATGGTCTAAAACGTCTGCAAATGCGATTTGAAGCTATTTTGTGCACTTTGATGTTTTTTTGTGAAAAGTTTCATCGAAAGGCACAAAATTGTCTAAAACGTCTCTAAATGCGATTTGAAGCTATTTTGTGCACTTTGTCGTTTTTGTGTGAAAAGTTTCATCGAAATTCCCAAAATGGTCTAAAACATCTCCAAATGCGATTTGAAGCAATTTTGTGCACTTTGATGTTTTTGTGTGAAAAGTTTCATCGAAATGCACAAAATGGTCTAAAACGTCTGCAAATGCGATTTGAAGCTATTTTGTGCACTTTGTCGTTTTTGTGTGAAAAGTTTTTTCGAAATGCACAAAATGGTCTAAAACGTCTCCAAATGCGATTTGAAGCAATTTTGTGCACTTTGATGTTTTGTGTAATCCAGTTTCATCGAAATGTACAAAATTGTCTAAAACGTCTCTAAATGCGATTTGAAGCTATTTTGTGCACTTTGTCGTTTTTGTGTGAAAAGTTTCATCGAAATGCTCAAAATGGTCTAAAACGTCTCCAAATGCGATTTGAAGCAATTTTGTGCACTTTGATGTTTTTGTGTGAAAAGTTTCATCGAAATGCACAAAATGGTCTAAAACGTCTGCAAATGCGATTTGAAGCTATTTTGTGCACTTTGTCGTTTTTGTGTGAAAAGTTATTTCGAAATGCACAAAATGGTCTAAAACGTCTCCAATTGCGATTTGAAGTTATTTTGTGCACTTTGATGTTTTGTGTGAAAAGTTTTATCGAAATGCTCAAAATGGTCTAAAACGGTTTCAAATGTGATTTTAAGCACTTTGATATTTTTGTGTAATCAAGTTTCATCGAAATGCACAAAATGGTCTAAAACGTCTGCAAATGCGATTTAAAGCTATTTTGTGCACTTTAATATTTTGTGTGAAAAGTTTTATCGAAATTCTCAAAATGGTCTAAAACGGTTTCAAATGTGATTTTAAGCACTTTGATGTTTTTGTGTAATCAAGTTTCATCGAAATGCACAAAATGGTTTAAAACGTCTGCAAATGCGATTTGAAGCTATTTTGTGCACTTTGATGTTTTTGTGTGAAAAGTTTCCTCGAAATGCACAAAATTGTCTAAAACGTCTCCAAATACGATATTAAGCTATTTTGTGCACTTTGATGTTTTTGTGTGAAAAGTTTCATCGAAATGCACAAAATGGTCTAAAACGTCTGCAAATGCGATTTGAAGCTATTTTGTGCACTTTGTCGTTTTTGTGTGAAAAGTTTCATCGAAATGCTCAAAATGGTCTAAAACGTCTCCAAATGCGATTTGAAGCAATTTTGTGCACTTTGATGTTTTTGTGTGAAAAGTTTCATCGAAATGCACAAAATGGTCTCTAAAACGTCTGCAAATGCGATTTGAAGCTATTTTGTGCACTTTGTCGTTTTTGTGTGAAAAGTTTTTTCGAAATGCACAAAATGGTCTAAAACGTCTCCAAATGCGATTTGGAGCTCTTTTGTGCACTTTGATGTTTTGTGTAAAAAGTTTGCTATTTTGTGCACTTTAATGTTTTGTGTGAAAAGTTTTATCGAAATGCTCAAAATTGTCTCAAACGGTTTCAAATGTGATTTTAAGCACTTTGATATTTTTGTGTAATCAAGTTTTTTCGAAATGCACAACATGGTCTAAAACGTCTCCAAATGCGATTTGAAGCTATTTTGTGCACTTTGATGTTTTTGTGTGAAAAGTTTATTCGAAATGCACAAAATGGTCTAAAACGTCTCTAAATGCGATTTGAAGTTATTTTGTGCACTTTGATGTTTTGTGTGAAAAGTTTTATCGAAATGCTCAAAATGGTCTAAAACGGTTTCAAATGTGATTTTAAGCACTTTGATATTTTTGTGTAATCAAGTTTCATCGAAATGCTCAAAATGGTCTAAAACGTCTCCAAATGCGATTTGAAGCTATTTTGTGCACTTTGATGTTTTTTTGTGAAAAGTTTCATCGAAATGCACAAAATGGTCTAAAACGTCTCTAAATGCGATTTGAAGCTATTTTGTGCACTTTGATGTTTTTGTGTGAAAAGTTTCATCGAAATGCACAAAATGGTCTAAAACGTCTCTAAATGCGATTTGAAGCTATTTTGTGCACTTTGATGTTTTTTTGTGAAAAGTTTCATCGAAATGCACAAAATGGTCTAAAACGTCTCTAAATGCGATTTGAAGCTATTTTGTGCACTTTGATGTTTTTTTGTGAAAAGTTTCATCGAAATGCACAAAATTGTCTAAAACGTCTCTAAATGCGATTTGAAGCTATTTTGTGCACTTTGTCGTTTTTGTGTGAAAAGTTTTTTCGAAATGCACAAAATGGTCTAAAACGTCTCCAAATGCGATTTGAAGCAATTTTGTGCACTTTGATGTTTTGTGTAATCCAGTTTCATCGAAATGTACAAAATTGTCTAAAACGTCTCTAAATGCGATTTGAAGCTATTTTGTGCACTTTGTCGTTTTTGTGTGAAAAGTTTTTTCGAAATGCACAAAATGGTCTAAAACGTCTCCAATTGCGATTTGAAGTTATTTTGTGCACTTTGATGTTTTGTGTGAAAAGTTTTATCGAAATGCTCAAAATGGTCTAAAACGGTTTCAAATGTGATTTTAAGCACTTTGATATTTTTGTATAATCAAGTTAAATCGAAATGCACAAAATGGTCTAAAACGTCTGCAAATGCGATTTAAAGCTATTTTGTGCACTTTAATGTTTTGTGTGAAAAGTTTTATCGAAATTCTCAAAATGGTCTAAAACGGTTTCAAATGTGATTTTAAGCACTTTGATGTTTTTGTGTAATCAAGTTTCATCGAAAAGCACAAAATGGTTTAAAACATCTGCAAATGCGATTTGAAGCTATTTTGTGCACTTTGATGTTTTTGTGTGAAAAGTTTCATCGAAATGCACAAAATTGTCTAAAACGTTTCCAATTACGATATTAAGCTATTGTATGCACTTTGATATTTTTGAGTGAAAAGTTTCATCGAAATGCACAAAATGGTCTAAAACGTCTCTAAATGCGATTTGAAGCTATTTTGTGCACTTTGATGTTTTTGTGTGAAAAGTTTCATCGAAATGCACAAAATGGTCTAAAACGTCTCTAAATGCGATTTGAAGCTATTTTGTGCACTTTGATGTTTTTTTGTGAAAAGTTTCATCGAAATGCACAAAATGGTCTAAAACGTCTCTAAATGCGATTTGAAGCTATTTTGTGCACTTTGTCGTTTTTGTGTGAAAAGTTTCATCGAAATGCTCAAAATGGTCTAAAACGTCTCCAAATGCGATTTGAAGCAATTTTGTGCACTTTGATGTTTTTGTGTGAAAAGTTTCATCGAAATGCACAAAATGGTCTAAAACGGTTTCAAATGTGATTTTAAGCACTTTGATGTTTTTGTGTAATCAAGTTTCATCGAAATGCACAAAATGGTCTAAAACGTCTGCAAATGCGATTTAAAGCTATTTTGTGCACTTTAATGTTTTGTGTGAAAAGTTTTATCAAAATTCTCAAAATGGTCTAAAACGGTTTCAAATGTGATTTTAAGCACTTTGATGTTTTTGTGTAATCAAGTTTCATCGAAATGCACTAAATGGTTTAAAACGTCTGCAAATGCGATTTGAAGCTATTTTGTGCACTTTGATGTTTTTGTGTGAAAAGTTTCATCGAAATGCACAAAATTGTCTAAAACGTCTCCAAATACGATATTAAGCTATTGTATGCACTTTGATGTTTTTGAGTGAAAAGTTTTTTCGAAATGCACAAAAGGGTCTAAAACGTCTCCAAATGCAATTTGAAGCAATTTTGTGCACTTTGATGTTTTGTGTAATCCAGTTTCATCGAAATGTACAAAATTGTCTAAATCGTCTCTAAATGCGATTTGAAGCTATTTTGTGCACTTTGTCGTTTTTGTGTGAAAAGTTTTATCGAAATGCTCAAAATGGTCTAAAACGGTTTCAAATGTGATTTTAAGCACTTTGATATTTTTGTGTAATCAAGTTTCATCGAAATGCACAAAATGGTCTAAAACGTCTCCAAATGCGATTTGAAGCAATTTTGTGCACTTTGATGTTTTTGTGTGAAAAGTTTCATCGAAATGCTCAAAATGGTCTAAAACGTCTCCAAATGCGATTTGAAGCAATTTTGTGCACTTTGATGTTTTTGTGTGAAAAGTTTCATCGAAATGCACAAAATGGTCTAAAACGTCTGCAAATGCGATTTGAAGCTATTTTGTGCACTTTGATGTTTTTTTGTGAAAAGTTTCATCGAAAGGCACAAAATTGTCTAAAACGTCTCTAAATGCGATTTGAAGCTATTTTGTGCACTTTGTCGTTTTTGTGTGAAAAGTTTCATCGAAATTCCCAAAATGGTCTAAAACATCTCCAAATGCGATTTGAAGCAATTTTGTGCACTTTGATGTTTTTGTGTGAAAAGTTTCATCGAAATGCACAAAATGGTCTAAAACGTCTGCAAATGCGATTTGAAGCTATTTTGTGCACTTTGTCGTTTTTGTGTGAAAAGTTTTTTCGAAATGCACAAAATGGTCTAAAACGTCTCCAAATGCGATTTGAAGCAATTTTGTGCACTTTGATGTTTTGTGTAATCCAGTTTCATCGAAATGTACAAAATTGTCTAAAACGTCTCTAAATGCGATTTGAAGCTTTTTTGTGCACTTTGTCGTTTTTGTGTGAAAAGTTTTTTCGAAATGCACAAAATGGTCTAAAACGTCTCCAAATGCGATTTGAAGCAATTTTGTGCACTTTGATGTTTTGTGTAATCCAGTTTCATCGAATTGTACAAAATTGTCTAAAACGTCTCTAAATGCGATTTGAAGCTATTTTGTGCACTTTGTCGTTTTTGTGTGAAAAGTTTTATCGAAATGCTCAAAATGGTCTAAAACGGTTTCAAATGTGATTTTAAGCACTTTGATATTTTTGTGTAATCAAGTTTCATCGAAATGCACAAAATGGTCTAAAACGTCTGCAAATGCGATTTAAAGCTATTTTGTGCACTTTAATGTTTTGTTTGAAAAGTTTTATCGAAATTCTCAAAATGGTTTAAAACGGTTTCAAATGTGATTTTAAGCAGTTTGATGTTTTTGTGTAATCAAGTTTCATCGAAATGCACAAAATGGTTTAAAACGTCTGCAAATGCGATTTGAAGCTATTTTGTGCACTTTGATGTTTTTGTGTGAAAAGTTTCATCGAAATGCACAAAATTGTCTAAAACGTCTCCAAATACGATATTAAGCTATTTTGTGCACTTTGATGTTTTTGTGTGAAAAGTTTCATCGAAATGCACAAAATGGTCTAAAACGTCTGAAAATGCGATTTGAAGCAATTTTGTGCACTTTGATGTTTTTGTGTGAAAAGTTTCATCGAAATGCACAAAATGGTCTCTAAAACGTCTGCAAATGCGATTTGAAGCTATTTTGTGCACTTTGTCGTTTTTGTGTGAAAAGTTTTTTCGAAATGCACAAAATGGTCTAAAACGTCTCCAAATGCGATTTGAAGCAATTTTGTGCACTTTGATGTTTTGTGTAATCCAGTTTCATCGAAATGTACAAAATTGTCTAAAACGTCTCTAAATGCGATTTGAAGCTATTTTGTGCACTTTGTCGTTTTTGTGTGAAAAGTTTTTTCGAAATGCACAAAATGGTCTAAAACGTCTCCAATTGCGATTTGAAGTTATTTTGTGCACTTTGATGTTTTGTGTGAAAAGTTTTATCGAAATGCTCAAAATGGTCTAAAACGGTTTCAAATGTGATTTTAAGCACTTTGATATTTTTGTATAATCAAGTTAAATCGAAATGCACAAAATGGTCTAAAACGTCTGCAAATGCGATTTAAAGCTATTTTGTGTACTTTAATGTTTTGTGTGAAAAGTTTTATCGAAATTCTCAAAATGGTCTAAAACGGTTTCAAATGTGATTTTAAGCACTTTGATGTTTTTGTGTAATCAAGTTTCATCGAAATGCACTAAATGGTTTAAAACGTCTGCAAATGCGATTTGAAGCTATTTTGTGCACTTTGATGTTTTTGTGTGAAAAGTTTCATCGAAATGCACAAAATTGTCTAAAACGTCTCCAAATACGATATTAAGCTATTGTATGCACTTTGATGTTTTTGAGTGAAAAGTTTTTTCGAAATGCACAAAATGGTCTAAAACGTCTCCAAATGCGATTTGGAGCTCTTTTGTGCACTTTGATGTTTTGTGTAAAAAGTTTGCTATTTTGTGCACTTTAATGTTTTGTGTGAAAAGTTTTATCGAAATGCTCAAAATTGTCTAAAACGGTTTCAAATGTGATTTTAAGCACTTTGATATTTTTGTGTAATCAAGTTTTTTCGAAATGCACAACATGGTCTAAAACGTCTCCAAATGCGATTTGAAGCTATTTTGTGCACTTTGATGTTTTTGTGTGAAAAGTTTATTCGAAATGCAAAAATGGTCTAAAACGTCTCCAAATGCGATTTGAAGTTATTTTGTGCACTTTGATGTTTTGTGTGAAAAGTTTTATCGAAATGCTCAAAATGGTCTAAAACGGTTTAAAATGTGATTTTAAGCACTTTGATATTTTTGTGTAATCAAGTTTCATCGAAATGCTCAAAATGGTCTAAAACGTCTCCAAATGCGATTTGAAGCTATTTTGTGCACTTTGATGTTTTTTTGTGAAAAGTTTCATCGAAATGCACAAAATGGTCTAAAACGTCTCTAAATGCGATTTGAAGCTATTTTGTGCACTTTGATGTTTTTGTGTGAAAAGTTTCATCGAAATGCACAAAATGGTCTAAAACGTCTCTAAATGCGATTTGAAGCTATTTTGTGCACTTTGATGTTTTTTTGTGAAAAGTTTCATCGAAATGCACAAAATGGTCTAAAACGTCTCTAAATGCGATTTGAAGCTATTTTGTGCACTTTGATGTTTTTTTGTGAAAAGTTTCATCGAAATGCACAAAATTGTCTAAAACGTCTCTAAATGCGATTTGAAGCTATTTTGTGCACTTTGTCGTTTTTGTGTGAAAAGTTTCATCGAAATGCACAATATGGTCTAAAACGTCTGCAAATGCGATTTGAAGCTATTTTGTGCACTTTGTCGTTTTTGTGTGAAAAGTTTTTTCGAAATGCACAAAATGGTCTAAAACGTCTCCAATTGCGATTTGAAGTTATTTTGTGCACTTTGATGTTTTGTGTGAAAAGTTTTATCGAAATGCTCAAAATGGTCTAAAACGGTTTCAAATGTGATTTTAAGCACTTTGATATTTTTGTGTAATCAAGTTTCATCGAAATGCACAAAATGGTCTAAAACGTCTGCAAATGCGATTTAAAGCTATTTTGTGCACTTTAATGTTTTGTGTGAAAAGTTTTATCGAAATTCTCAAAATGGTCTAAAACGGTTTCAAATGTGATTTTAAGCACTTTGATGTTTTTGTGTAATCAAGTTTCATCGAAATGCACAAAATGGTTTAAAACGTCTGCAAATGCGATTTGAAGCTATTTTGTGCACTTTGATGTTTTTGTGTGAAAAGTTTCATCGAAATGCACAAAATTGTCTAAAACGTTTCCAAATACGATATTAAGCTATTGTATGCACTTTGATGTTTTTGAGTGAAAAGTTTTTTCGAAATGCACAAAATGGTCTAAAACGTCTCCAAATGCGATTTGGAGCTCTTTTGTGCACTTTGATGTTTTGTGTAAAAAGTTTGCTATTTTGTGCACTTTAATGTTTTGTGTGAAAAGTTTTATCGAAATGCTCAAAATTGTCTAAAACGGTTTCAAATGTGATTTTAAGCACTTTGATATTTTTGTGTAATCAAGTTTTTTCGAAATGCACAACATGGTCTAAAACGTCTCCAAATGCGATTTGAAGCTATTTTGTGCACTTTGATGTTTTTGTGTGAAAAGTTTCATCGAAATGCACAAAATGGTCTAAAACGTCTCTAAATGCGATTTAAAGCTATTTTGTGCACTTTGTCGTTTTTGTGTGAAAAGTTTCATCGAAATGCTCAAAATGGTCTAAAACGTCTCCAAATGCGATTTGAAGCAATTTTGTGCACTTTGATGTTTTTGTGTGAAAAGTTTCATCGAAATGCACAAAATGGTCTAAAACGTCTGCAAATGCGATTTGAAGCTATTTTGTGCACTTTGATGTTTTTTTGTGAAAAGTTTCATCGAAAGGCACAAAATTGTCTAAAACGTCTCTAAATGCGATTTGAAGCTATTTTGTGCACTTTGTCGTTTTTGTGTGAAAAGTTTCATCGAAATTCCCAAAATGGTCTAAAACATCTCCAAATGCGATTTGAAGCAATTTTGTGCACTTTGATGTTTTTGTGTGAAAAGTTTCATCGAAATGCACAAAATGGTCTAAAACGTCTGCAAATGCGATTTGAAGCTATTTTGTGCACTTTGTCGTTTTTGTGTGAAAAGTTTTTTCGAAATGCACAAAATGGTCTAAAACGTCTCCAAATGCGATTTGAAGCAATTTTGTGCACTTTGATGTTTTGTGTAATCCAGTTTCATCGAAATGTACAAAATTGTCTAAAACGTCTCTAAATGCGATTTGAAGCTATTTTGTGCACTTTGTCGTTTTTGTGTGAAAAGTTTCATCGAAATGCTCAAAATGGTCTAAAACGTCTCCAAATGCGATTTGAAGCAATTTTGTGCACTTTGATGTTTTTGTGTGAAAAGTTTCATCGAAATGCACAAAATGGTCTAAAACGTCTGCAAATGCGATTTGAAGCTATTTTGTGCACTTTGTCGTTTTTGTGTGAAAAGTTATTTCGAAATGCACAAAATGGTCTAAAACGTCTCCAATTGCGATTTGAAGTTATTTTGTGCACTTTGATGTTTTGTGTGAAAAGTTTTATCGAAATGCTCAAAATGGTCTAAAACGGTTTCAAATGTGATTTTAAGCACTTTGATATTTTTGTGTAATCAAGTTTCATCGAAATGCACAAAATGGTCTAAAACGTCTGCAAATGCGATTTAAAGCTATTTTGTGCACTTTAATATTTTGTGTGAAAAGTTTTATCGAAATTCTCAAAATGGTCTAAAACGGTTTCAAATGTGATTTTAAGCACTTTGATGTTTTTGTGTAATCAAGTTTCATCGAAATGCACAAAATGGTTTAAAACGTCTGCAAATGCGATTTGAAGCTATTTTGTGCACTTTGATGTTTTTGTTTGAAAAGTTTCCTCGAAATGCACAAAATTGTCTAAAACGTCTCCAAATACGATATTAAGCTATTTTGTGCACTTTGATGTTTTTGTGTGAAAAGTTTCATCGAAATGCACAAAATGGTCTAAAACGTCTGCAAATGCGATTTGAAGCTATTTTGTGCACTTTGTCGTTTTTGTGTGAAAAGTTTCATCGAAATGCTCAAAATGGTCTAAAACGTCTCCAAATGCGATTTGAAGCAATTTTGTGCACTTTGATGTTTTTGTGTGAAAAGTTTCATCGAAATGCACAAAATGGTCTCTAAAACGTCTGCAAATGCGATTTGAAGCTATTTTGTGCACTTTGTCGTTTTTGTGTGAAAAGTTTTTTCGAAATGCACAAAATGGTCTAAAACGTCTCCAAATGCGATTTGGAGCTCTTTTGTGCACTTTGATGTTTTGTGTAAAAAGTTTGCTATTTTGTGCACTTTAATGTTTTGTGTGAAAAGTTTTATCGAAATGCTCAAAATTGTCTCAAACGGTTTCAAATGTGATTTTAAGCACTTTGATATTTTTGTGTAATCAAGTTTTTTCGAAATGCACAACATGGTCTAAAACGTCTCCAAATGCGATTTGAAGCTATTTTGTGCACTTTGATGTTTTTGTGTGAAAAGTTTATTCGAAATGCACAAAATGGTCTAAAACGTCTCTAAATGCGATTTGAAGTTATTTTGTGCACTTTGATGTTTTGTGTGAAAAGTTTTATCGAAATGCTCAAAATGGTCTAAAACGGTTTCAAATGTGATTTTAAGCACTTTGATATTTTTGTGTAATCAAGTTTCATCGAAATGCTCAAAATGGTCTAAAACGTCTCCAAATGCGATTTGAAGCTATTTTGTGCACTTTGATGTTTTTTTGTGAAAAGTTTCATCGAAATGCACAAAATGGTCTAAAACGTCTCTAAATGCGATTTGAAGCTATTTTGTGCACTTTGATGTTTTTGTGTGAAAAGTTTCATCGAAATGCACAAAATGGTCTAAAACGTCTCTAAATGCGATTTGAAGCTATTTTGTGCACTTTGATGTTTTTTTGTGAAAAGTTTCATCGAAATGCACAAAATGGTCTAAAACGTCTCTAAATGCGATTTGAAGCTATTTTGTGCACTTTGATGTTTTTTTGTGAAAAGTTTCATCGAAATGCACAAAATTGTCTAAAACGTCTCTAAATGCGATTTGAAGCTATTTTGTGCACTTTGTCGTTTTTGTGTGAAAAGTTTTTTCGAAATGCACAAAATGGTCTAAAACGTCTCCAAATGCGATTTGAAGCAATTTTGTGCACTTTGATGTTTTGTGTAATCCAGTTTCATCGAAATGTACAAAATTGTCTAAAACGTCTCTAAATGCGATTTGAAGCTATTTTGTGCACTTTGTCGTTTTTGTGTGAAAAGTTTTTTCGAAATGCACAAAATGGTCTAAAACGTCTCCAATTGCGATTTGAAGTTATTTTGTGCACTTTGATGTTTTGTGTGAAAAGTTTTATCGAAATGCTCAAAATGGTCTAAAACGGTTTCAAATGTGATTTTAAGCACTTTGATATTTTTGTATAATCAAGTTAAATCGAAATGCACAAAATGGTCTAAAACGTCTGCAAATGCGATTTAAAGCTATTTTGTGCACTTTAATGTTTTGTGTGAAAAGTTTTATCGAAATTCTCAAAATGGTCTAAAACGGTTTCAAATGTGATTTTAAGCACTTTGATGTTTTTGTGTAATCAAGTTTCATCGAAAAGCACAAAATGGTTTAAAACATCTGCAAATGCGATTTGAAGCTATTTTGTGCACTTTGATGTTTTTGTGTGAAAAGTTTCATCGAAATGCACAAAATTGTCTAAAACGTTTCCAAATACGATATTAAGCTATTGTATGCACTTTGATATTTTTGAGTGAAAAGTTTCATCGAAATGCACAAAATGGTCTAAAACGTCTCTAAATGCGATTTGAAGCTATTTTGTGCACTTTGATGTTTTTGTGTGAAAAGTTTCATCGAAATGCACAAAATGGTCTAAAACGTCTCTAAATGCGATTTGAAGCTATTTTGTGCACTTTGATGTTTTTTTGTGAAAAGTTTCATCGAAATGCACAAAATGGTCTAAAACGTCTCTAAATGCGATTTGAAGCTATTTTGTGCACTTTGTCGTTTTTGTGTGAAAAGTTTCATCGAAATGCTCAAAATGGTCTAAAACGTCTCCAAATGCGATTTGAAGCAATTTTGTGCACTTTGATGTTTTTGTGTGAAAAGTTTCATCGAAATGCACAAAATGGTCTAAAACGTCTGCAAATGCGATTTGAAGCTATTTTGTGAACTTTGATGTTTTTTTGTGAAAAGTTTCATCGAAATGCACAAAATTATCTAAAACGTCTCTAAATGCGATTTGAAGCTATTTTGTGCACTTTGATGTTTTTTTGTGAAAAGTTTCATCGAAATGTACAAAATTGTCTAAAACGTCTCTAAATGCGATTTGAAGCTATTTTGTGCACTTTGTCGTTTTTGTGTGAAAAGTTTCATCGAAATGCTCAAAATGGTCTAAAACGTTTCCAAATGCGATTTGAAGCAATTTTGTGCACTTTGATGTTTTTGTGTGAAAAGTTTCATCGAAATGCACAAAATGGTCTAAAACGTCTGCAAATGCGATTTGAAGCTATTTTGTGCACTTTGTCGTTTTTGTGTGAAAAGTTTTTTCGAAATGCACAAAATGGTCTAAAACGTCTCCAAATGCGATTTGAAGCAATTTTGTGCACTTTGATTTTTTGTGTAATCCAGTTTCATCGAAATGTACAAAATTGTCAAAAACGTCTCTAAATGCGATTTGAAGCTATTTTGTGCACTTTGTCGTTTTTGTGTGAAAAGTTTTTTCGAATTGCACAAAATGGTCTAAAACGTCTCCAATTGCGATTTGAAGTTATTTTGTGCACTTTGATGTTTTGTGTGAAAAGTTTTATCGAAATGCTCAAAATGGTCTAAAACGGTTTCAAATGTGATTTTAAGCACTTTGATGTTTTTGTGTAATCAAGTTTCATCGAAATGCACAAAATGGTTTAAAACGTCTGCAAATGCGATTTGAAGCTATTTTGTGCACTTTGATGTTTTTGTGTGAAAAGTTTCATCGAAATGCACAAAATTGTCTAAAACGTCTCCAAATTCGATATTAAGCTATTATATGCACTTTGATGTTTTTGAGTGAAAAGTTTTTTCGAAATGCACAAAATGTTCTAAAACGTCTCCAAATGCCATTTGGAGCTCTTTTGTGCACTTTAATTTTTTTTGTGTAAAAGTTTTCTATTTTGTGCACTTTTAATGTTTTGTGTGAAAAGTTTTATCGAAATGCTCAAAATTGTCTAAAACGGTTTCAAATGTGATTTTAAGCACTTTGATATTTTTGTGTAATCAAGTTTTTTCGAAATGCACAACATGGTCTAAAACGTCTCCAAATGCGATTTGAAGCTATTTTGTGCACTTTGATGTTTTTTTGTGAAAAGTTTCATCGAAATGCACAAAATGGTCTAAAACGTCTGCAAATGCGATTTGAAGCTATTTTATGCACTTTGATGTTTTTTTGTGAAAAGTTTCATCGAAAGGCACAAAATTGTCTAAAACGTCTCTAAATGCGATTTGAAGCTATTTTGTGCACTTTGTCGTTTTTGTGTGAAAAGTTTCATCGAAATGCTCAAAATTGTCTAAAACGGTTTCAAATGTGATTTTAAGCACTTTGATATTTTTGTGTAATCAAGTTTTTTCGAAATGGACAACATGGTCTAAAACGTCTCCAAATGCGATTTGAAGCTATTTTGTGCACTTTGATGTTTTTGTGTGAAAAGTTTCATCGAAATGCACAAAATGGTCTAAAACGTCTCTAAATGCGATTTGAAGCTATTTTGTGCACTTTGTCGTTTTTGTGTGAAAAGTTTTTTCGAAATGCACAAAATGGTCTAAAACGTCTCCAATTGCGATTTGAAGTTATTTTGTGCACTTTGATGTTTTGTGTGAAAAGTTTTATCGAAATGCTCAAAATGGTCTAAAACGGTTTCAAATGTGATTTTAAGCACTTTGATGTTTTTGTGTAATCAAGTTTCATCGAAATGCACAAAATGGTTTAAAACGTCTGCAAATGCGATTTGAAGCTATTTTGTGCACTTTGATGTTTTTGTGTGAAAAGTTTCATCGAAATGCACAAAATTGTCTAAAACGTCTCCAAATTCGATATTAAGCTATTATATGCACTTTGATGTTTTTGAGTGAAAAGTTTTTTCGAAATGCACAAAATGTTCTAAAACGTCTCCAAATGCCATTTGGAGCTCTTTTGTGCACTTTAATTTTTTTTGTGTAAAAGTTTTCTATTTTGTGCACTTTTAATGTTTTGTGTGAAAAGTTTTATCGAAATGCTCAAAATTGTCTAAAACGGTTTCAAATGTGATTTTAAGCACTTTGATATTTTTGTGTAATCAAGTTTTTTCGAAATGCACAACATGGTCTAAAACGTCTCCAAATGCGATTTGAAGCTATTTTGTGCACTTTGATGTTTTTTTGTGAAAAGTTTCATCGAAATGCACAAAATGGTCTAAAACGTCTGCAAATGCGATTTGAAGCTATTTTATGCACTTTGATGTTTTTTTGTGAAAAGTTTCATCGAAAGGCACAAAATTGTCTAAAACGTCTCTAAATGCGATTTGAAGCTATTTTGTGCACTTTGTCGTTTTTGTGTGAAAAGTTTCATCGAAATGCTCAAAATGGTCTAAAACGTCTCCAAATGCGATTTGAAGCAATTTTGTGCACTTTGATGTTTTTGTGTGAAAAGTTTCATCGAAATGCACAAAATGGTCTAAAACGTCTGCAAATGCGATTTGAAGCTATTTTGTGCACTTTGTCGTTTTTGTGTGAAAAGTTTTTTTGAAATGCACAAAATGGTTGGTCTAAAACGTCTCCAAATGCGATTTGAAGCAATTTTGTGCACTTTGATGTTTTGTGTAATCCAGTTTCATCGCAATGTACAAAATTGTCTAAAACGTCTCTAAATGCGATTTGAAGCTATTTTGTGCACCTTGTCGTTTTTGTGTGAAAAGTTTCATCGAAATGCACAAAATGGTCTAAAACGTCTCCAATTGCGATTTGAAGTTATTTTGTGCACTTTGATGTTTTGTGTGAAAAGTTTTATCGAAATGCTCAAAATGGTCTAAAACGGTTTCAAATGTGATTTTAAGCACTTTGATATTTTTGTGTAATCAAGTTTCATCGAAATTCACAAAATGGTCTAAAACGTCTGCAAATGCGATTTAAAGCTATTTTGTGCACTTTAATGTTTTGTGTGAAAAGTTTTATCGAAATTCTCAAAATGGTCTAAAACGGTTTCAAATGTGATTTTAAGCACTTTGATGTTTTTGTGTAATCAAGTTTCATCGAAATGCACTAAATGGTTTAAAACGTCTGCAATTGCGATTTGAAGCTATTTTGTGCACTTTGATGTTTTTGTGTGAAAAGTTTCATCGAAATGCCCAAAATTGTCTAAAACGTCTCCAAATACGATATTAAGCTATTGTATGCACTTTGATGTTTTTGAGTGAAAAGTTTTTTCGAAATGCACAAAATGGTCTAAAACGTCTCCAAATGCGATTTGGAGCTCTTTTGTGCACTTTGATGTTTTGTGTAAAAAGTTTGCTATTTTGTGCACTTTAATGTTTTGTGTGAAAAGTTTTATCGAAATGCTCAAAATTGTCTAAAACGGTTTCAAATGTGATTTTAAGCACTTTGATATTTTTGTGTAATCAAGTTTTTTCGAAACGCACAACATGGTCTAAAACGTCTCTAAATGCGATTTGAAGCTATTTTGTGCACTTTGATGTTTTTTTGTGAAAAGTTTCATCGAAATGCACAAAATGGTCTAAAACGTCTCTAAATGCGATTTGAAGCTATTTTGTGAACTTTGATGTTTTTGTGTGAAAAGTTTCATCGAAATGCTCAAAATGGTCTAAAACGTCTCCAAATGCGATTTGAAGCAATTTTGTGCAATTTGATGTTTTTGTGTGAAAAGTTTCATCGAAATGCACAAAATGGTCTAAAACGTCTGCAAATGCGATTTGAAGCTATTTTGTGCACTTTGATGCTTTTGTGTGAAAAGTTTCATCGAAATGCACAAAATTGTCTAAAACGTCTCCAAATACGATATTAAGCTATTGTATGCACTTTGATGTTTTTGAGTGAAAAGTTTTTTCGAAATGCACAAAATGGTCTAAAACGTCTCCAAATGCGATTTGGAGCTCTTTTGTGCACTTTGATGTTTTGTGTAAAAAGTTTGCTATTTTGTGCACTTTAATGTTTTGTGTGAAAAGTTTTATCGAAATGCTCAAAATTGTCTAAAACGGTTTCAAATGTGATTTTAAGCACTTTGATATTTTTGTGTAATCAAGTTTTTTCGAAACGCACAACATGGTCTAAAACGTCTCTAAATGCGATTTGAAGCTATTTTGTGCACTTTGATGTTTTTTTGTGAAAAGTTTCATCGAAATGCACAAAATGGTCTAAAACGTCTCTAAATGCGATTTGAAGCTATTTTGTGCACTTTGTCGTTTTTGTGTGAAAAGTTTCATCGAAATGCTCAAAATGGTCTAAAACGTCTCCAAATGCGATTTGAAGCAATTTTGTGCAATTTGATGTTTTTGTGTGAAAAGTTTCATCGAAATGCACAAAATGGTCTAAAACGTCTGCAAATGCGATTTGAAGCTATTTTGTGCACTTTGATGTTTTTTTGTGAAAAGTTTCATCGAAATGCACAAAATTGTCTAAAACGTCTCTAAATGCGATTTGAAGCTATTTTGTGCACTTTGTCGTTTTTGTGTGAAAAGTTTCATCGAAATGCTCAAAATGGTCTAAAACGTCTCCAAATGCGATTTGAAGCAATTTTGTGCACTTTGATGTTTTTGTGTGAAAAGTTTCATCGAAATGCACAAAATGGTCTAAA
Source organism: Antedon mediterranea (assembly GCF_964355755.1). Lineage (NCBI taxonomy): Eukaryota > Metazoa > Echinodermata > Crinoidea > Comatulida > Antedonidae > Antedon > Antedon mediterranea. The sequence continues at coordinate 452,473 of NW_027306095.1, forward strand.
ACGTCTGCAAATGCGATTTGAAGCTATTTTGTGCACTTTGTCGTTTTTGTGTGAAAAGTTTTTTCGAAATGCACAAAATGGTCTAAAACGTCTCCAATTGCGATTTGAAGTTATTTTGTGCACTTTGATGTTTTGTGTGAAAAGTTTTATCGAAATGCTCAAAATGGTCTAAAACGGTTTCAAATGTGATTTTAAGCACTTTGATATTTTTGTGTAATCAAGTTTCATCGAAATGCACAAAATGGTCTAAAACGTCTGCAAATGCGATTTAAAGCTATTTTGTGCACTTTAATGTTTTGTGTGAAAAGTTTTATCAAAATTCTCAAAATGGTCTAAAACGGTTTCAAATGTGATTTTAAGCACTTTGATGTTTTTGTGTAATCAAGTTTCATCGAAATGCACTAAATGGTTTAAAACGTCTGCAAATGCGATTTGAAGCTATTTTGTGCACTTTGAAGTTTTTGTGTGAAAAGTTTCATCGAAATGCACAAAATTGTCTAAAACGTCTCCAAATACGATATTAAGCTATTGTATGCACTTTGATGTTTTTGAGTGAAAAGTTTTTTCGAAATGCACAAAAGGGTCTAAAACGTCTCTAAATGCGATTTGGAGCTCTTTTGTGCACTTTGATGTTTTGTGTAAAAAGTTTGCTATTTTGTGCACTTTAATGTTTTGTGTGAAAAGTTTTATCGAAATGCTCAAAATTGTCTAAAACGGTTTCAAATGTGATTTTAAGCACTTTGATATTTTTGTGTAATCAAGTTTTTTCGAAATGCACAACATGGTCTAAAACGTCTCCAAATGCGATTTGAAGCTATTTTGTGCACTTTGATGTTTTTGTGTGAAAAGTTTCATCGAAATGCACAAAATGGTCTAAAACGTCTCTAAATGCGATTTGAAGCTATTTTGTGCACTTTGATGTTTTTGTGTGAAAAGTTTCATCGAAATGCACAAAATGGTCTAAAACGTCTCTAAATGCGATTTGAAGCTATTTTGTGCACTTTGTCGTTTTTGTGTGAAAAGTTTCATCGAAATGCTCAAAATGGTCTAAAACGTCTCCAAATGCGATTTGAAGCTATTTTGTGCACTTTGATGTTTTTTTGTGAAAAGTTTCATCGAAATGCACAAAATGGTCTAAAACGTCTCTAAATGCGATTTGAAGCTGTTTTGTGCACTTTGATGTTTTTGTGTGAAAAGTTTCATCGAAATGCACAAAATGGTCTAAAACGTCTCTAAATGCGATTTGAAGCTATTTTGTGCACTTTGATGTTTTTTTGTGAAAAGTTTCATCGAAATGCACAAAATGGTCTAAAACGTCTCTAAATGCGATTTGAAGCTATTTTGTGCACTTTGTCGTTTTTGTGTGAAAAGTTTCATCGAAATGCTCAAAATGGTCTAAAACGTCTCCAAATGCGATTTGAAGCAATTTTGTGCAATTTGATGTTTTTGTGTGAAAAGTTTCATCGAAATGCACAAAATGGTCTAAAACGTCTCCAAATGCGATTTGAAGCTATTTTGTGCACTTTGATGTTTTTTTGTGAAAAGTTACATCGAAATGCACAAAATTGTCTAAAACGTCTCTAAATCCGATTTGAAGCTATTTTGTGCACTTTGTCGTTTTTGTGTGAAAAGTTTCATCGAAATGCTCAAAATGGTCTAAAACGTCTCCAAATGCGATTTGAAGCAATTTTGTGCACTTTGATGTTTTTGTGTGAAAAGTTTCATCGAAATGCACAAAATGGTCTAAAACGTCTGCAAATGCGATTTGAAGCTATTTTGTGCACTTTGTCGTTTTTGTGTGAAAGGTTTTTTCGAAATGCACAAAATGGTCTAAAACGTCTCCAATTGCGATTTGAAGTTATTTTGTGCACTTTGATGTTTTGTGTGAAAAGTTTTATCGAAATGCTCAAAATGGTCTAAAACGGTTTCAAATGTGATTTTAAGCACTTTGATATTTTTGTGTAATCAAGTTTCATCGAAATGCACAAAATGGTCTAAAACGTCTGCAAATGCGATTTAAAGCTATTTTGTGCACTTTAATGTTTTGTGTGAAAAGTTTTATCGAAATTCTCAAAATGGTCTAAAACGGTTTCAAATGTGATTTTAAGCACTTTGATTTTTTTGTGTAATCAAGTTTCATCGAAATGCACAAAATGGTTTAAAACGTCTGCAAATGCGATTTGAAGCTATTTTGTGCACTTTGATGTTTTTGTGTGAAAAGTTTCATCGAAATGCACAAAATTGTCTAAAACGTCTCCAAATGCGATTTTGAGCTCTTTTGTACACTTTGATGTTTTGTGTAAAAAGTTTGCTATTTTGTGCACTTTAATGTTTTGTGTGAAAAGTTTTATCGAAATGCTCAAAATTGTCTATAACGGTTTCAAATGTGATTTTAAGCACTTTGATATTTTTGTGTAATCAAGTTTTTTCGAAACGCACAACATGGTCTAAAACGTCTCTAAATGCGATTTGAAGCTATTTTGTGCACTTTGATGTTTTTTTGTGAAAAGTTTCATCGAAATGCACAAAATGGTCTAAAACGTCTCTAAATGCGATTTGAAGCTATTTTGTGCACTTTGTCGTTTTTGTGTGAAAAGTTTCATCGAAATGCTCAAAATGGTCTAAAACGTCTCCAAATGCGATTTGAAGCAATTTTGTGCAATTTGATGTTTTTGTGTGAAAAGTTTCATCGAAATGCACAAAATGGTCTAAAACGTCTGCAAATGCGATTTGAAGCTATTTTGTGCACTTTGATGTTTTTGTGTGAAAAGTTTCATCGAAATGCACAAAATTGTCTAAAACGTCTCCAAATACGATATTAAGCTATTGTATGCACTTTGATGTTTTTGAGTGAAAAGTTTTTTCGAAATGCACAAAATGGTCTAAAACGTCTCCAAATGCGATTTGGAGCTCTTTTGTGCACTTTGATGTTTTGTGTAAAAAGTTTACTATTTTGTGCACTTTAATGTTTTGTGTGAAAAGTTTTATCGAAATGCTCAAAATTGTCTAAAACGGTTTCAAATGTGATTTTAAGCACTTTGATATTTTTGTGTAATCAAGTTTTTTCGAAACGCACAACATGGTCTAAAACGTCTCTAAATGCGATTTGAAGCTATTTTGTGCACTTTGATGTTTTTTTGTGAAAAGTTTCATCGAAATGCACAAAATGGTCTAAAACGTCTCTAAATGCGATTTGAAGCTATTTTTTGCACTTTGTCGTTTTTGTGTGAAAAGTTTCATCGAAATGCTCAAAATGGTCTAAAACGTCTCCAAATGCGATTTGAAGCAATTTTGTGCAATTTGATGTTTTTGTGTGAAAAGTTTCATCGAAATGCACAAAATGGTCTAAAACGTCTGCAAATGCGATTTGAAGCTATTTTGTGCACTTTGATGTTTTTTTGTGAAAAGTTTCATCGAAATGCACAAAATTGTCTAAAACGTCTCTAAATGCGATTTGAAGCTATTTTGTGCACTTTGTCGTTTTTGTGTGAAAAGTTTCATCGAAATGCTCAAAATGGTCTAAAACGTCTCCAAATGCGATTTGAAGCAATTTTGTGCACTTTGATGTTTTTGTGTGAAAAGTTTCATCGAAATGCACAAAATGGTCTAAAACGTCTGCAAATGCGATTTGAAGCTATTTTGTGCACTTTGTCGTTTTTGTGTGAAAAGTTTTTTCGAAATGCACAAAATGGTCTAAAACGTCTCCAATTGCGATTTGAAGTTATTTTGTGCACTTTGATGTTTTGTGTGAAAAGTTTTATCGAAATGCTCAAAATGGTCTAAAACGGTTTCAAATGTGATTTTAAGCACTTTGATATTTTTGTGTAATCAAGTTTCATCGAAATGCACAAAATGGTCTAAAACGTCTGCAAATGCGATTTAAAGCTATTTTGTGCACTTTAATGTTTTGTGTGAAAAGTTTTATCAAAATTCTCAAAATGGTCTAAAACGGTTTCAAATGTGATTTTAAGCACTTTGATGTTTTTGTGTAATCAAGTTTCATCGAAATGCACTAAATGGTTTAAAACGTCTGCAAATGCGATTTGAAGCTATTTTGTGCACTTTGATGTTTTTGTGTGAAAAGTTTCATCGAAATGCACAAAATTGTCTAAAACGTCTCCAAATACGATATTAAGCTATTGTATGCACTTTGATGTTTTTGAGTGAAAAGTTTTTTCGAAATGCACAAAAGGGTCTAAAACGTCTCCAAATGCGATTTGGAGCTCTTTTGTGCACTTTGATGTTTTGTGTAAAAAGTTTGCTATTTTGTGCACTTTAATGTTTTGTGTGAAAAGTTTTTTTGAAATGCTCAAAATTGTCTAAAACGGTTTCAAATGTGATTTTAAGCACTTTGATATTTTTGTGTAATCAAGTTTTTTCGAAATGCACAACATGGTCTAAAACGTCTCCAAATGCGATTTGAAGCTATTTTGTGCACTTTGATGTTTTTGTGTGAAAAGTTTCATCGAAATGCACAAAATGGTCTAAAACGTCTCTAAATGCGATTTGAAGCTATTTTGTGCACTTTGATGTTTTTGTGTGAAAAGTTTCATCGAAATGCACAAAATGGTCTAAAACGTCTCTAAATGCGATTTGAAGCTATTTTGTGCACTTTGTCGTTTTTGTGTGAAAAGTTTCATCGAAATGCTCAAAATGGTCTAAAACGTCTCCAAATGCGATTTGAAGCTATTTTGTGCACTTTGATGTTTTTTTGTGAAAAGTTTCATCGAAATGCACAAAATGGTCTAAAACGTCTCTAAATGCGATTTGAAGCTGTTTTGTGCACTTTGATGTTTTTGTGTGAAAAGTTTCATCGAAATGCACAAAATGGTCTAAAACGTCTCTAAATGCGATTTGAAGCTATTTTGTGCACTTTGATGTTTTTTTTGTGAAAAGTTTCATCGAAATGCACAAAATGGTCTAAAACGTCTCTAAATCCGATTTGAAGCTATTTTGTGCACTTTGTCGTTTTTGTGTGAAAAGTTTCATCGAAATGCTCAAAATGGTCTAAAACGTCTCCAAATGCGATTTGAAGCAATTTTGTGCAATTTGATGTTTTTGTGTGAAAAGTTTCATCGAAATGCACAAAATGGTCTAAAACGTCTCCAAATGCGATTTGAAGCTATTTTGTGCACTTTGATGTTTTTTTGTGAAAAGTTACATCGAAATGCACAAAATTGTCTAAAACGTCTCTAAATCCGATTTGAAGCTATTTTGTGCACTTTGTCGTTTTTGTGTGAAAAGTTTCATCGAAATGCTCAAAATGGTCTAAAACGTCTCCAAATGCGATTTGAAGCAATTTTGTGCACTTTGATGTTTTTGTGTGAAAAGTTTCATCGAAATGCACAAAATGGTCTAAAACGTCTGCAAATGCGATTTGAAGCTATTTTGTGCACTTTGTCGTTTTTGTGTGAAAAGTTTTTTCGAAATGCACAAAATGGTCTAAAACGTCTCCAATTGCGATTTGAAGTTATTTTGTGCACTTTGATGTTTTGTGTGAAAAGTTTTATCAAAATGCTCAAAATGGTCTAAAACGGTTTCAAATGTGATTTTAAGCACTTTGATATTTTTGTGTAATCAAGTTTCATCGAAATGCACAAAATGGTCTAAAACGTCTGCAAATGCGATTTAAAGCTATTTTGTGCACTTTAATGTTTTGTGTGAAAAGTTTTATCGAAATTCTCAAAATGGTCTAAAACGGTTTCAAATGTGATTTTAAGAACTTTGATTTTTTTGTGTAATCAAGTTTCATCGAAATGCACAAAATGGTTTAAAACGTCTGCAAATGCGATTTGAAGCTATTTTGTGCACTTTGATGTTTTTGTGTGAAAAGTTTCATCGAAATGCACAAAATTGTCTAAAACGTCTCCAAATACGATATTAAGCTATTGTATGCACTTTGATGTTTTTGAGTGAAAAGTTTTTTCGAAATGCACAAAATGGTCTAAAACGTCTCCCAATGCGATTTGGAGCTCTTTTGTGCACTTTGATGTTTTGTGTAAAAAGTTTGCTATTTTGTGCACTTTAATGTTTTGTGTGAAAAATTTTATCGAAATGCTCAAAATTGTCTAAAACGGTTTCAAATGTGATTTTAAGCACTTTGATATTTTTGTGTAATCAAGTTTTTTCGAAATGCACAACATGGTCTATAACGTCTCCAAATGCGATTTGAAGCTATTTTGTGCACTTTGATGTTTTTGTGTGAAAAGTTTCATCGAAATACACAAAATGGTCTAAAACGTCTCTAAATGCGATTTGAAGCTATTTCGTACACTTTGATGTTTTTGTGTGTAAAGTTTTATCGAAATTCTCAAAATGGTCTAAAACAGTTTCAAATGTGATTTTAAGCACTTTGATGTTTTTGTGTAATCAAGTTTCATCGAAATGCACAAAATGGTTTAAAACGTCTGCAAATGCGATTTGAAGCTATTTTGTGCACTTTGATGTTTTTGTGTGAAAAGTTTCATCGAAATGCACAAAATTGTCTAAAACGTCTCCAAATACGATATTAAGCTATTGTATGCACTTTGATGTTTTTGAGTGAAAAGTTTTTTCGAAATGCACAAAATGGTCTAAAACGTCTCCCAATGCGATTTGGAGCTCTTTTGTGCACTTTGATGTTTTGGGTAAAAAGTTTGCTATTTTGTGCACTTTAATGTTTTGTGTGAAAAGTTTTATCGAAATGCTCAAAATTGTCTAAAACGGTTTCAAATGTGATTTTAAGTACTTTGATATTTTTGTGTAATCAAGTTTTTTCGAAATGCACAACATGGTCTAAAACGTCTCCAAATGCGATTTGAAGCTATTTTGTGCACTTTGATGTTTTTGTGTGAAAAGTTTCATCGAAATACACAAAATGGTCTAAAACGTCTCTAAATGCGATTTGAAGCTATTTTGTGCACTTTGATGTTTTTGTGTGAAAAGTTTCATCGAAATGCACAAAATGGTCTAAAACGTCTCTAAATGCGATTTGAAGCTATTTTGTGCACTTTGATGTTTTTGTGTGAAAAGTTTCATCGAAATGCACAAAATTGTCTAAAACGTCTCCAAATACGATATTAAGCTATTGTATGCACTTTGTTGTTTTTGAGTGAAAAGTTTTTTCGAAATGCACAAAATTGTCTAAAACGTCCCCAAATGCGATTTGGAGCTCTTTTGTGCACTTTGATGTTTTGTGTAAAAAGTTTGCTATTTTGTGCACTTTAATGTTTTGTGTGAAAAGTTTTATCGAAATGCTCAAAATTATCTAAAACGGTTTCAAATGTGATTTTAAGCACTTTGATATTTTTGTGTAATCAAGTTTTTTCGAAATGCACAACATGGTCTAAAACGTCTCCAAATGCGATTTGAAGCTATTTTGTGCACTTTGATGTTTTTGTGTTAAAAGTTTCATCGAAATGCACAAAATGGTCTAAAACGTCTCTAAATGCGATTTGAAGCTATTTTGTGCACTTTGTCGTTTTTGTGTGAAAAGTTTTTTCGAAATGCACAAAATGGTCTAAAACGTCTCCAATTGCGATTTGAAGTTATTTTGTGCACTTTGATGTTTTGTGTGAAAAGTTTTATCGAAATGCTCAAAATGGTCTAAAACGGTTTCAAATGTGATTTTAAGCACTTTGATGTTTTTGTGTAATCAAGTTTCATCGAAATGCACAAAATGGTTTAAAACGTCTGCAAATGCGATTTGAAGCTATTTTGTGCACTTTGATGTTTTTGTGTGAAAAGTTTCATCGAAATGCACAAAATTGTCTAAAACGTCTCCAAATACGATATTAAGCTATTATATGCACTTTGATGTTTTTGAGTGAAAAGTTTTTTCGAAATGCACAAAATGTTCTAAAACGTCTCCAAATGCCATTTGGAGCTCTTTTGTGCACTTTAATTTTTTTTGTGTAAAAAGTTTGCTATTTTGTGCACTTTTAATGTTTTGTGTGAAAAGTTTTATCGAAATGCTCAAAATTGTCTAAAACGGTTTCAAATGTGATTTTAAGCACTTTGATATTTTTGTGTAATCAAGTTTTTTCGAAATGCACAACATGGTCTAAAACGTCTCCAAATGCGATTTGAAGCTATTTTGTGCACTTTGATGTTTTTGTGTGAAAAGTTTCATCGAAATGCACAAAATGGTCTAAAACGTCTCTAAATGCGATTTGAAGCTATTTTGTGCACTTTGATGTTTTTGTGTGAAAAGTTTCATCGAAATGCACAAAATGGTCTAAAACGTCTCTAAATGCGATTTGAAGCTATTTTGTGCACTTTGTCGTTTTTGTGTGAAAAGTTTCATCGAAATGCTCAAAATGGTCTAAAACGTCTCCAAATGCGATTTGAAGCTATTTTGTGCACTTTGATGTTTTTTTCTGAAAAGTTTCATCGAAATAAACAAAATGGTCTAAAACGTCTCTAAATGCGATTTGAAGCTATTTTGTGCACTTTGATGTTTTTGTGTGAAAAGTTTCATCGAAATGCACAAAATGGTCTAAAACGTCTCTAAATGCGATTTGAAGCTATTTTGTGCACTTTGATGTTTTTTTGTGAAAAGTTTTATCGAAATTCTCAAAATGGTCTAAAACGGTTTCAAATGTGATTTTAAGCACTTTTATGTTTTTGTGTAATCAAGTTTCATCGAAATGCACTAAATGGTTTAAAACGTCTGCAAATGCGATTTGAAGCTATTTTGTGCACTTTGATGTTTTTGTGTGAAAAGTTTCATCGAAATGCACAAAATTGTCTAAAACGTCTCCAAATACGATATTAAACTATTGTATGCACTTTGATGTTTTTGAGTGAAAAGTTTTTTCGAAATGCACAAAATGGTCTAAAACGTCTCCAAATGCGATTTGGAGCTCTTTTGTGCACTTTGATGTTTTGTGTAAAAAGTTTGCTATTTTGTGCACTTTAATGTTTTGTGTGAAAAGTTTTATCGAAATGCTCAAAATGGTCTAAAACGGTTTCAAATGTGATTTTAAGCACTTTGATATTTTTGTGTAATCAAGTTTCATCGAAATGCACAAAATGGTCTAAAACGTCTGCAAATGCGATTTAAAGCTATTTTGTGCACTTTGATGTTTTTGTGTGAAAAGTTTCATCGAAATGCACAAAATGGTCTAAAACGTCTCTAAATGCGATTTGAAGCTATTTTGTGCACTTTGATGTTTTTGTGTGAAAAGTTTCATCGAAATGCACAAAATGGTCTAAAACGTCTCTAAATGCGATTTGAAGCTATTTTGTGCACTTTGATGTTTTTGTGTGAAAACTTTCATCGAAATGCTCAAAATGGTCTAAAACGTCTCCAAATGCGATTTGAAGCTATTTTGTGCACTTTGATGTTTTTTTCTGAAAAGTTTCATCGAAATGCACAAAAATGGTCTAAAACGTCTCTAAATGCGATTTGAAGCTATTTTGTGCACTTTGATGTTTTTGTGTGAAAAGTTTCATCGAAATGCACAAAATGGTCTAAAACGTCTCTAAATGCGATTTGAAGCTATTTTGTGCACTTTGATGTTTTTTTGTGAAAAGTTTCATCGAAATGCACAAAATGGTCTAAAACGTCTCTAAATGCGATTTGAAGCTATTTTGTGCACTTTGTCGTTTTTGTGTGAAAAGTTTCATTGAAATGCTCAAAATGGTCTAAAACGTCTCCAAATGCGATTTGAAGCAATTTTGTGCACTTTGATGTTTTTGTGTGAAAAGTTTCATCGAAATGCACAAAATGATCTAAAACGTCTGCAAATGCGATTTGAAGCTATTTTGTGCACTTTGATGTTTTTTTGTGAAAAGTTTCATCGAAAGGCACAAAATTGTCTAAAACGTCTCTAAATGCGATTTGAAGCTATTTTGTGCACTTTGTCGTTTTTGTGTGAAAAGTTTCATCGAAATGCTCAAAATGGTCTAAAACGGTTTCAAATGTGATTTTGTGCACTTTGATGTTTTTGTGTAATCAAGTTTCATCGAAATGCACAAAATGGTTTAAAACGTCTGCAAATGCGATTTGAAGCTATTTTGTGCACTTTGATGTTTTGTGTAATCCAGTTTCATCGAAATGTACAAAATTGTCTAAAACCTCTCAAAATGCGATTTGAAGCTATTTTGTGCACTTTGATGTTTTTGTGTGAAAAGTTTCATCGAAATGCACAAAATTGTCTAAAACGTCTCTAAATGCGATTTGAAGCTATTTTGTGCACTTTGTCGTTTTTGTGTGAAAAGTTTCATCGAAATGCTCAAAATGCTCTAAAACGTCTCCAAATGCGATTTGAAGCAATTTTGTGCAATTTGATGTTTTTGTGTGAAAAGTTTCATCGAAATGCACAAAATGGTCTAAAACGTCTGCAAATGCGATTTGAAGCTATTTTGTGCACTTTGATGTTTTTGTGTGAAAAGTTTCATCGAAATGCACAAAATTGTCTAAAACGTCTCCAAATACGATATTAAGCTATTGTATGCACTTTGATGTTTTTGAGTGAAAAGTTTTTTCGAAATGCACAAAATGGTCTAAAACGTCTCCAAATGCGATTTGGAGCTCTTTTGTGCACTTTGATGTTTTGTGTAAAAAGTTTGCTATTTTGTGCACTTTAATGTTTTGTGTGAAAAGTTTTATCGAAATGCTCAAAATTGTCTAAAACGGTTTCAAATGTGATTTTAAGCACTTTGATATTTTTGTGTAATCAAGTTTTTTCGAAACGCACAACATGGTCTAAAACGTCTCTAAATGCGATTTGAAGCTATTTTGTGCACTTTGATGTTTTTTTGTGAAAAGTTTCATCGAAATGCACAAAATGGTCTAAAACGTCTCTAAATGCGATTTGAAGCTATTTTGTGCACTTTGTCGTTTTTGTGTGAAAAGTTTCATCGAAATGCTCAAAATGGTCTAAAACGTCTCCAAATGCGATTTGAAGCAATTTTGTGCAATTTGATGTTTTTGTGTGAAAAGTTTCATCGAAATGCACAAAATGGTCTAAAACGTCTGCAAATGCGATTTGAAGCTATTTTGTGCACTTTGATGTTTTTTTGTGAAAAGTTTCATCGAAATGCACAAAATTGTCTAAAACGTCTCTAAATGCGATTTGAAGCTATTTTGTGCACTTTGTCGTTTTTGTGTGAAAAGTTTCATCGAAATGCTCAAAATGGTCTAAAACGTCTCCAAATGCGATTTGAAGCAATTTTGTGCACTTTGATGTTTTTGTGTGAAAAGTTTCATCGAAATGCACAAAATGGTCTAAAACGTCTGCAAATGCGATTTGAAGCTATTTTGTGCACTTTGTCGTTTTTGTGTGAAAAGTTTTTTCGAAATGCACAAAATGGTCTAAAACGTCTCCAATTGCGATTTGAAGTTATTTTGTGCACTTTGATGTTTTGTGTGAAAAGTTTTATCGAAATGCTCAAAATGGTCTAAAACGGTTTCAAATGTGATTTTAAGCACTTTGATATTTTTGTGTAATCAAGTTTCATCGAAATGCACAAAATGGTCTAAAACGTCTGCAAATGCGATTTAAAGCTATTTTGTGCACTTTAATGTTTTGTGTGAAAAGTTTTATCAAAATTCTCAAAATGGTCTAAAACGGTTTCAAATGTGATTTTAAGCACTTTGATGTTTTTGTGTAATCAAGTTTCATCGAAATGCACTAAATGGTTTAAAACGTCTGCAAATGCGATTTGAAGCTATTTTGTGCACTTTGATGTTTTTGTGTGAAAAGTTTCATCGAAATGCACAAAATTGTCTAAAACGTCTCCAAATACGATATTAAGCTATTGTATGCACTTTGATGTTTTTGAGTGAAAAGTTTTTTCGAAATGCACAAAAGGGTCTAAAACGTCTCCAAATGCGATTTGGAGCTCTTTTGTGCACTTTGATGTTTTGTGTAAAAAGTTTGCTATTTTGTGCACTTTAATGTTTTGTGTGAAAAGTTTTATCGAAATGCTCAAAATTGTCTAAAACGGTTTCAAATGTGATTTTAAGCACTTTGATATTTTTGTGTAATCAAGTTTTTTCGAAATGCACAACATGGTCTAAAACGTCTCCAAATGCGATTTGAAGCTATTTTGTGCACTTTGATGTTTTTGTGTGAAAAGTTTCATCGAAATGCACAAAATGGTCTCAAACGTCTGGAAATGCGAGTTGAAGCTATTTTGTGCACTTTGTCGTTTTTGTGTGAAAAGTATATTCGAAATGCTCAAAATGGTCTAAAACGTCTCCAAATGCGATTTGAAGCTATTTTGTGATTTTAAGAACTTTGATGTTTTTGTGTGAAAAGTTTCATCGAAATGCACAAAATGGTCTAAATGCGATTTGAAGCTATTTTGTGCACTTTGATGTTTTTTTGTGAAAAGTTTCATCGAAATGCACAAAATGGTCTAAAACGTCTCCAAATACGATATTAAGCTATTGTATGTATGTTGATGTTTTTGTGTGAAAAGTTTTATCGAAATGCTCAAAATGGTCTAAAACGGTTTCAAATGTGATTTTAAGCACTTTGATGTTTTTGTGTAATCAAGTTTCATCGAAATGCACAAAATGGTCTAAAACATCTGCAAATGCGATTTTAAGCTATTTTGTGCACTTTCATGTTTTGTGTGAAAAGTTTTATCGAAATGCTCAAAATGGTCTAAAACGGTTTCAAATGTGATTTTAAGCACTTTGATATTTTTGTGTAATCAAGTTTCATCGAAATGCACCAAATTGTCTAAAACGTCTGCAAATGCGATTTGAAGCTATTTTGTGCACTTTGATGTTTTTGTGTGAAAAGTTTCATCGAAATGCACAAAATGGTCTAAAACGTCTCCAAATATGATATTAAGCTATTGTATGCACTTTGTTGTTTTTATCTGAAAAGTTTTCACGAAATGCACAAAAGATCTAAAACGTCTCTAAATGCGATTTGAAGTTATTTTGTGCACTTTAATGTTTTGTGTGAAAAGTTTTATCGAAATGCACAAAATGGTCTAAAACGTCTCCAAATGCGATTTGAAGCTATTTTGTGCACTTTGATGTTTTGTGTGAAAAGTTTCACCAAAATGCACAAAATGGTCTAAAACGTCTCCAAATCCGTTTTGAAGCTAATCTAAGCACTTTGATGTTGTTATGTTAAACAAGTTTTTTCGAAATGCACAAAATGGTCTAAAACGTCTCCAAATACGATATAAGCTCTTTTGTGCACTTTGATGTTTTGTGTAATAAGTTTTATAGAAACGCACAAAATGGTCTAAAACGGTTTCAAATGTTATTTTAAGCACTTTGATATTTTTGTTTAACCAAGTTTCATCGAAATGCACATAATGGTCTAAAACGTCTCCAAATGCGATTTGAAGCTGTTTTTGTGTGAAAAGTTTTTTCGAAATACACAAAATGGTCTAAAACGTCTCCAAATACAATTTGGAACTCTTTTGTGCACTTTGATGTTTTTTGTCAAAAGTTTTATAGAAATGCTCGAAATGGTCTAAAACGGTTTCAAATGTGATTTTAAGCACTTTGATATTTTTGTGTAATCAAGTTTCATCGAAATGCACAAAATGGTCTAAAACGTGTTCAAATGCGATTTGAAGCTATTTTGTGATTTTAAGAATTTTGATATTTTTGTGTAATCAAGTTTCATCGAATGCACAAACTGTTCTAAACCTCTCAAAATGCGATTTGAAGCTATTTTGTGCACTTTGATGTTTTTGTGTGAAAAGTTTCATCGAAATTCACAAAATTGTCTAAAACGTCTCCAATTACAATATTAAGAAATTCTATGCACTTTGATGTTTTTGAGTGAAAAGTTTTTTTCGAAATTCACAAAATGGTCTAAAACGTCTCCAAATGCGATTTGGAGCTCTTTTGTGCACTTTGATGTTTTGTGTAAAAAGTTTGCTATTTTGTGCACTTTAATGTTTTGTGTGAAAAGTTTTATCGAAATGCTCAAAATTGTCTAAAACGGTTTCAAATGTGATTTTAAGCACTTTGATATTTTTGTGTAATCAAGTTTTTTCGAAATGCACAACATGGTCTAAAACGTCTCCAAATGCGATTTGAAGCTATTTTGTGCACTTTGATGTTTTTTTGTGAAAAATTTCATCGAAATGCACAAAATGGTCTAAAACGTCTCTAAATGCGATTTGAAGTTATTTTGTGCACTTTGATGTTTTGTGTGAAAAGTTTTATCGAAATGCTCAAAATTGTCTAAAACGGTTTCAAATGTGATTTTAAGCACTTTGATATTTTTGTGTAATCAAGTTTCATCGAAATGCACAAAATGGTCTAAAACGTCTGCAAATGCGATTTAAAGCTATTTTGTGCACTTTGATGTTTTGTGTGAAAAGTTTTATCGAAATTCTCAAAATGGTCTAAAACGGTTTCAAATGTGATTTTAAGCACTTTGATGTTTTTGTGTAATCAAGTTTCATCGAAATGCACAAAATGGTTTAAAACGTCTGCAAATGCGATTTGAAGCTATTTTGTGCAATTTGATGTTTTTGTGTGAAAAGTTTCATCGAAATGCACAAAATTGTCTAAAACGTTTCCAAATACGATATTAAGCTATTGTATGCACTTTGATGTTTTTGAGTGAAAAGTTTTTTCGAAATGCACAAAATGGTCTAAAATGCGATTTGGAGCTCTTTTGTGCACTTTGATGTTTTGTGTTAAAAGTTTGCTATTTTGTGTGAAAACTTTTATCGAAATGCTCAAAATTGTCTAAAACGGTTTCAAATGTGATTTTAATCACTTTGATATTTTTGTGTAATCAAGTTTTTTCGAAATGCACAATATGGTCTAAAACGTCTCCAAATGCGATTTGAAGCTATTTTGTGCACTTTGATGTTTTTGTGTGAAAAGTTTCATCGAAATGCACAAAATGGTCTAAAACGTCTCTAAATGCGATTTAAAGCTATTTTGTGCACTTTGATGTTTTTGTGTGAAAAGTTTCATCGAAATGCACAAAATGGTCTAAAACGTCTCTAAATGCGATTTGAAGCTATTTTGTGCACTTTGATGTTTTTTTGTGAAAAGTTTCATCGAAATGCACAAAATGGTCTAAAACGTCTCTAAATGCGATTTGAAGCTATTTTGTGCACTTTGTCGTTTTTGTGTGAAAAGTTTCATCGAAATGCTCAAAATGGTCTAAAACGGTTTCAAATGTGATTTTGTGCACTTTGATGTTTTTGTGTAATCAAGTTTCATCGAAATGCACAAAATGGTTTAAAACGTCTGCAAATGCGATTTGAAGCTATTTTGTGCACTTTGATGTTTTGTGTAATCCAGTTTCATCGAAATGTACAAAATTGTCTAAAACCTCTCAAAATGCGATTTGAAGCTATTTTGTGCACTTTGATGTTTTTGTGTGAAAAGTTTCATCGAAATGCACAAAATTGTCTAAAACGTCTCCAAATACGATATTAAGCTATTGTATGCACTTTGATGTTTTTGAGTGAAAAGTTTTTTCGAAATGCACAAAATGGTCTAAAACGTCTCCAAATGCGATTTGGAGCTCTTTTGTGCACTTTGATGTTTTGTGTAAAAAGTTTGCTATTTTGTGCACTTTAATGTTTTGTGTGAAAAGTCGAAATGCTCAAAATTGTCTAAAACGGTTTCAAATGTGATTTTAAGCACTTTGATATTTTTGTGTAATCAAGTTTTTTCGAAATGCACAACATGGTCTAAAACGTCTCCAAATACGATTTGAAGCTCTTTTGTGCACTTTGATGTTTTGTGTAATAAGTTTTATAGAAACGCACAAAATGGTCTAAAACGGTTTCAAATGTGATTTTAAGCACTTTGATATTTTTGTTTAACCAAGTTTCATCGAAATGCACATAATGGTCTAAAACGTCTCCAAATGCGATTTGAAGCTGTTTTTGTGTGAAAAGTTTTTTCGAAATACACAAAATGGTCTAAAACGTCTCCAAATACAATTTGGAACTCTTTTGTGCACTTTGATGTTTTGTGTCAAAAGTTTTATAGAAATGCTCGAAATGGTCTAAAACGGTTTCAAATGTGATTTTAAGCACTTTGATATTTTTGTGTAATCAAGTTTCATCGAAATGCACAAAATGGTCTAAAACGTGTTCAAATGCGATTTGAAGCTATTTTGTGATTTTAAGAATTTTGATATTTTTGTGAAATCAAGTTTCATCGAATGCACAAACTGGTCTAAACCTCTCAAAATGCGATTTGAAGCTATTTTGTGCACTTTCATGTTTTTGTGTGAAAAGTTTCATCGAAATTCACAAAATTGTCTAAAACGTCTCCAAATACAATATTAAGCAATTGTATGCACTTTGATGTTTTTGAGTGAAAAGTTTTTTTCGAAATGCACAAAATGGTCTAAAACGTCTCCAAATGCGATTTGGAGCTCTTTTGTGCACTTTGATGTTTTGTGTAAAAAGTTTGCTATTTTGTGCACTTTAATGTTTTGTGTGAAAAGTTTTATCGAAATGCTCATAATTGTTTAAAACGGTTTCAAATGTGATTTTAAGCACTTTAATATTTTTGTGTAATCAAGTTTTTTCGAAATGCACAACATGGTCTAAAACGTCTCCAAATGCGATTTGAAGCTATTTTGTGCACTTTGATGTTTTTTTGTGAAAAATTTCATCGAAATGCACAAAATGGTCTAAAACGTCTCTAAATGCGATTTGAAGTTATTTTGTGCACTTTGATGTTTTGTGTGAAAAGTTTTATCGAAATTCTCAAAATTGTCTAAAACGGTTTCAAATGTGATTTTAAGCACTTTGATATTTTTGTGTAATCAAGTTTCATCGAAATGCACAAAATGGTCTAAAACGTCTGCAAATGCGATTTAAAGCTATTTTGTGCACTTTATTGTTTTGTGTGAAAAGTTTTATCGAAATTCTCTAAATGGTCTAAAACGGTTTCAAATGTGATTTTAAGCACTTTGATGTTTTTGTGTAATCAAGTTTCATCGAAATGCACAAAATGGTTTAAAACGTCTGCAAATGCGATTTGAAGCTATTTTGTGCACTTTGATGTTTTTGTGTGAAAAGTTTCATCGAAATGCACAAAATTGTCTAAAACGTTTCCAAATACGATATTAAGCTATTGTATGCACTTTGATGTTTTTGAGTGAAAAGTTTTTTCGAAATGCACAAAATGGTCTAAAACGTCTCCAAATGCGATTTGGAGCTCTTTTGTGCACTTTGATGTTTTGTGTAAAAAGTTTGCTATTTTGTGCACTTTAATGTTTTGTGTGAAAACTTTTATCGAAATGCTCAAAATTGTCTAAAACGGTTTCAAATGTGATTTTAATCACTTTGATATTTTTGTGTAATCAAGTTTTTTCGAAATGCACAATATGGTCTAAAACGTCTCCAAATGCGATTTGAAGCTATTTTGTGCACTTTGATGTTTTTGTGTGAAAAGTTTCATCGAAATGCACAAAATGGTCTAAAACGTCTCTAAATGCGATTTGAAGCTATTTTGTGCACTTTGATGTTTTTGTGTGAAAAGTTTCATCGAAATGCACAAAATGGTCTAAAACGTCTCTAAATGCGATTTGAAGCTATTTTGTGCACTTTGATGTTTTTTTGTGAAAAGTTTCATCGAAATGCACAAAATGGTCTAAAACGTCTCTAAATGCGATTTGAAGCTATTTTGTGCACTTTGTCGTTTTTGTGTGAAAAGTTTCATCGAAATGCTCAAAATGGTCTAAAACGTCTCCAAATGCGATTTGAAGCAATTTTGTGCACTTTGATGTTTTGTGTAATCCAGTTTCATCGAAATGTACAAAATTGTCTAAAACGTCTCTAAATGCGATTTGAAGCTATTTTGTGCACTTTGTCGTTTTTGTGTGAAAAGTTTCATCGAAATGCTCAAAATGGTCTAAAACGTCTCCAAATGCGATTTGAAGCAATTTTGTGCACTTTGATGTTTTTGTGTGAAAAGTTTCATCGAAATGCACAAAATGGTCTAAAACGTCTGCAAATGCGATTTGAAGCTATTTTGTGCACTTTGTCGTTTTTGTGTGAAAAGTTATTTCGAAATGCACAAAATGGTCTAAAACGTCTCCAATTGCGATTTGAAGTTATTTTGTGCACTTTGATGTTTTGTGTGAAAAGTTTTATCGAAATGCTCAAAATGGTCTAAAACGGTTTCAAATGTGATTTTAAGCACTTTGATATTTTTGTGTAATCAAGTTTCATCGAAATGCACAAAATGGTCTAAAACGTCTGCAAATGCGATTTAAAGCTATTTTGTGCACTTTAATATTTTGTGTGAAAAGTTTTATCGAAATTCTCAAAATGGTCTAAAACGGTTTCAAATGTGATTTTAAGCACTTTGATGTTTTTGTGTAATCAAGTTTCATCGAAATGCACAAAATGGTTTAAAACGTCTGCAAATGCGATTTGAAGCTATTTTGTGCACTTTGATGTTTTTGTGTGAAAAGTTTCCTCGAAATGCACAAAATTGTCTAAAACGTCTCCAAATACGATATTAAGCTATTTTGTGCACTTTGATGTTTTTGTGTGAAAAGTTTCATCGAAATGCACAAAATGGTCTAAAACGTCTGCAAATGCGATTTGAAGCTATTTTGTGCACTTTGTCGTTTTTGTGTGAAAAGTTTCATCGAAATGCTCAAAATGGTCTAAAACGTCTCCAAATGCGATTTGAAGCAATTTTGTGCACTTTGATGTTTTTGTGTGAAAAGTTTCATCGAAATGCACAAAATGGTCTCTAAAACGTCTGCAAATGCGATTTGAAGCTATTTTGTGCACTTTGTCGTTTTTGTGTGAAAAGTTTTTTCGAAATGCACAAAATGGTCTAAAACGTCTCCAAATGCGATTTGGAGCTCTTTTGTGCACTTTGATGTTTTGTGTAAAAAGTTTGCTATTTTGTGCACTTTAATGTTTTGTGTGAAAAGTTTTATCGAAATGCTCAAAATTGTCTCAAACGGTTTCAAATGTGATTTTAAGCACTTTGATATTTTTGTGTAATCAAGTTTTTTCGAAATGCACAACATGGTCTAAAACGTCTCCAAATGCGATTTGAAGCTATTTTGTGCACTTTGATGTTTTTGTGTGAAAAGTTTATTCGAAATGCACAAAATGGTCTAAAACGTCTCTAAATGCGATTTGAAGTTATTTTGTGCACTTTGATGTTTTGTGTGAAAAGTTTTATCGAAATGCTCAAAATGGTCTAAAACGGTTTCAAATGTGATTTTAAGCACTTTGATATTTTTGTGTAATCAAGTTTCATCGAAATGCTCAAAATGGTCTAAAACGTCTCCAAATGCGATTTGAAGCTATTTTGTGCACTTTGATGTTTTTTTGTGAAAAGTTTCATCGAAATGCACAAAATGGTCTAAAACGTCTCTAAATGCGATTTGAAGCTATTTTGTGCACTTTGATGTTTTTGTGTGAAAAGTTTCATCGAAATGCACAAAATGGTCTAAAACGTCTCTAAATGCGATTTGAAGCTATTTTGTGCACTTTGATGTTTTTTTGTGAAAAGTTTCATCGAAATGCACAAAATGGTCTAAAACGTCTCTAAATGCGATTTGAAGCTATTTTGTGCACTTTGATGTTTTTTTGTGAAAAGTTTCATCGAAATGCACAAAATTGTCTAAAACGTCTCTAAATGCGATTTGAAGCTATTTTGTGCACTTTGTCGTTTTTGTGTGAAAAGTTTTTTCGAAATGCACAAAATGGTCTAAAACGTCTCCAAATGCGATTTGAAGCAATTTTGTGCACTTTGATGTTTTGTGTAATCCAGTTTCATCGAAATGTACAAAATTGTCTAAAACGTCTCTAAATGCGATTTGAAGCTATTTTGTGCACTTTGTCGTTTTTGTGTGAAAAGTTTTTTCGAAATGCACAAAATGGTCTAAAACGTCTCCAATTGCGATTTGAAGTTATTTTGTGCACTTTGATGTTTTGTGTGAAAAGTTTTATCGAAATGCTCAAAATGGTCTAAAACGGTTTCAAATGTGATTTTAAGCACTTTGATATTTTTGTATAATCAAGTTAAATCGAAATGCACAAAATGGTCTAAAACGTCTGCAAATGCGATTTAAAGCTATTTTGTGCACTTTAATGTTTTGTGTGAAAAGTTTTATCGAAATTCTCAAAATGGTCTAAAACGGTTTCAAATGTGATTTTAAGCACTTTGATGTTTTTGTGTAATCAAGTTTCATCGAAAAGCACAAAATGGTTTAAAACATCTGCAAATGCGATTTGAAGCTATTTTGTGCACTTTGAAGTTTTTGTGTGAAAAGTTTCATCGAAATGCACAAAATTGTCTAAAACGTTTCCAAATACGATATTAAGCTATTGTATGCACTTTGATATTTTTGAGTGAAAAGTTTCATCGAAATGCACAAAATGGTCTAAAACGTCTCTAAATGCGATTTGAAGCTATTTTGTGCACTTTGATGTTTTTGTGTGAAAAGTTTCATCGAAATGCACAAAATGGTCTAAAACGTCTCTAAATGCGATTTGAAGCTATTTTGTGCACTTTGATGTTTTTTTGTGAAAAGTTTCATCGAAATGCACAAAATGGTCTAAAACGTCTCTAAATGCGATTTGAAGCTATTTTGTGCACTTTGTCGTTTTTGTGTGAAAAGTTTCATCGAAATGCTCAAAATGGTCTAAAACGTCTCCAAATGCGATTTGAAGCAATTTTGTGCACTTTGATGTTTTTGTGTGAAAAGTTTCATCGAAATGCACAAAATGGTCTAAAACGGTTTCAAATGTGATTTTAAGCACTTTGATGTTTTTGTGTAATCAAGTTTCATCGAAATGCACAAAATGGTCTAAAACGTCTGCAAATGCGATTTAAAGCTATTTTGTGCACTTTAATGTTTTGTGTGAAAAGTTTTATCAAAATTCTCAAAATGGTCTAAAACGGTTTCAAATGTGATTTTAAGCACTTTGATGTTTTTGTGTAATCAAGTTTCATCGAAATGCACTAAATGGTTTAAAACGTCTGCAAATGCGATTTGAAGCTATTTTGTGCACTTTGATGTTTTTGTGTGAAAAGTTTCATCGAAATGCACAAAATTGTCTAAAACGTCTCCAAATACGATATTAAGCTATTGTATGCACTTTGATGTTTTTGAGTGAAAAGTTTTTTCGAAATGCACAAAAGGGTCTAAAACGTCTCCAAATGCAATTTGAAGCAATTTTGTGCACTTTGATGTTTTGTGTAATCCAGTTTCATCGAAATGTACAAAATTGTCTAAATCGTCTCTAAATGCGATTTGAAGCTATTTTGTGCACTTTGTCGTTTTTGTGTGAAAAGTTTTATCGAAATGCTCAAAATGGTCTAAAACGGTTTCAAATGTGATTTTAAGCACTTTGATATTTTTGTGTAATCAAGTTTCATCGAAATGCACAAAATGGTCTAAAACGTCTCCAAATGCGATTTGAAGCTATTTTGTGCACTTTGATGTTTTTGTGTGAAAAGTTTCATCGAAATGCTCAAAATGGTCTAAAACGTCTCCAAATGCGATTTGAAGCAATTTTGTGCACTTTGATGTTTTTGTGTGAAAAGTTTCATCGAAATGCACAAAATGGTCTAAAACGTCTGCAAATGCGATTTGAAGCTATTTTGTGCACTTTGATGTTTTTTTGTGAAAAGTTTCATCGAAAGGCACAAAATTGTCTAAAACGTCTCTAAATGCGATTTGAAGCTATTTTGTGCACTTTGTCGTTTTTGTGTGAAAAGTTTCATCGAAATTCCCAAAATGGTCTAAAACATCTCCAAATGCGATTTGAAGCAATTTTGTGCACTTTGATGTTTTTGTGTGAAAAGTTTCATCGAAATGCACAAAATGGTCTAAAACGTCTGCAAATGCGATTTGAAGCTATTTTGTGCACTTTGTCGTTTTTGTGTGAAAAGTTTTTTCGAAATGCACAAAATGGTCTAAAACGTCTCCAAATGCGATTTGAAGCAATTTTGTGCACTTTGATGTTTTGTGTAATCCAGTTTCATCGAAATGTACAAAATTGTCTAAAACGTCTCTAAATGCGATTTGAAGCTTTTTTGTGCACTTTGTCGTTTTTGTGTGAAAAGTTTTTTCGAAATGCACAAAATGGTCTAAAACGTCTCCAAATGCGATTTGAAGCAATTTTGTGCACTTTGATGTTTTGTGTAATCCAGTTTCATCGAATTGTACAAAATTGTCTAAAACGTCTCTAAATGCGATTTGAAGCTATTTTGTGCACTTTGTCGTTTTTGTGTGAAAAGTTTTATCGAAATGCTCAAAATGGTCTAAAACGGTTTCAAATGTGATTTTAAGCACTTTGATATTTTTGTGTAATCAAGTTTCATCGAAATGCACAAAATGGTCTAAAACGTCTGCAAATGCGATTTAAAGCTATTTTGTGCACTTTAATGTTTTGTTTGAAAAGTTTTATCGAAATTCTCAAAATGGTCTAAAACGGTTTCAAATGTGATTTTAAGCAGTTTGATGTTTTTGTGTAATCAAGTTTCATCGAAATGCACAAAATGGTTTAAAACGTCTGCAAATGCGATTTGAAGCTATTTTGTGCACTTTGATGTTTTTGTGTGAAAAGTTTCATCGAAATGCACAAAATTGTCTAAAACGTCTCCAAATACGATATTAAGCTATTTTGTGCACTTTGATGTTTTTGTGTGAAAAGTTTCATCGAAATGCACAAAATGGTCTAAAACGTCTGAAAATGCGATTTGAAGCAATTTTGTGCACTTTGATGTTTTTGTGTGAAAAGTTTCATCGAAATGCACAAAATGGTCTCTAAAACGTCTGCAAATGCGATTTGAAGCTATTTTGTGCACTTTGTCGTTTTTGTGTGAAAAGTTTTTTCGAAATGCACAAAATGGTCTAAAACGTCTCCAAATGCGATTTGAAGCAATTTTGTGCACTTTGATGTTTTGTGTAATCCAGTTTCATCGAAATGTACAAAATTGTCTAAAACGTCTCTAAATGCGATTTGAAGCTATTTTGTGCACTTTGTCGTTTTTGTGTGAAAAGTTTTTTCGAAATGCACAAAATGGTCTAAAACGTCTCCAATTGCGATTTGAAGTTATTTTGTGCACTTTGATGTTTTGTGTGAAAAGTTTTATCGAAATGCTCAAAATGGTCTAAAACGGTTTCAAATGTGATTTTAAGCACTTTGATATTTTTGTATAATCAAGTTAAATCGAAATGCACAAAATGGTCTAAAACGTCTGCAAATGCGATTTAAAGCTATTTTGTGTACTTTAATGTTTTGTGTGAAAAGTTTTATCGAAATTCTCAAAATGGTCTAAAACGGTTTCAAATGTGATTTTAAGCACTTTGATGTTTTTGTGTAATAGAGTTTCATCGAAATGCACTAAATGGTTTAAAACGTCTGCAAATGCGATTTGAAGCTATTTTGTGCACTTTGATGTTTTTGTGTGAAAAGTTTCATCGAAATGCACAAAATTGTCTAAAACGTCTCCAAATACGATATTAAGCTATTGTATGCACTTTGATGTTTTTGAGTGAAAAGTTTTTTCGAAATGCACAAAATGGTCTAAAACGTCTCCAAATGCGATTTGGAGCTCTTTTGTGCACTTTGATGTTTTGTGTAAAAAGTTTGCTATTTTGTGCACTTTAATGTTTTGTGTGAAAAGTTTTATCGAAATGCTCAAAATTGTCTAAAACGGTTTCAAATGTGATTTTAAGCACTTTGATATTTTTGTGTAATCAAGTTTTTTCGAAATGCACAACATGGTCTAAAACGTCTCCAAATGCGATTTGAAGCTATTTTGTGCACTTTGATGTTTTTGTGTGAAAAGTTTATTCGAAATGCAAAAATGGTCTAAAACGTCTCCAAATGCGATTTGAAGTTATTTTGTGCACTTTGATGTTTTGTGTGAAAAGTTTTATCGAAATGCTCAAAATGGTCTAAAACGGTTTAAAATGTGATTTTAAGCACTTTGATATTTTTGTGTAATCAAGTTTCATCGAAATGCTCAAAATGGTCTAAAACGTCTCCAAATGCGATTTGAAGCTATTTTGTGCACTTTGATGTTTTTTTGTGAAAAGTTTCATCGAAATGCACAAAATGGTCTAAAACGTCTCTAAATGCGATTTGAAGCTATTTTGTGCACTTTGATGTTTTTGTGTGAAAAGTTTCATCGAAATGCACAAAATGGTCTAAAACGTCTCTAAATGCGATTTGAAGCTATTTTGTGCACTTTGATGTTTTTTTGTGAAAAGTTTCATCGAAATGCACAAAATGGTCTA
Source organism: Antedon mediterranea (assembly GCF_964355755.1). NCBI lineage: Eukaryota > Metazoa > Echinodermata > Crinoidea > Comatulida > Antedonidae > Antedon > Antedon mediterranea. Next base: position 476,655 of record NW_027306095.1, read on the forward strand.
AAACGTCTCTAAATGCGATTTGAAGCTATTTTGTGCACTTTGATGTTTTTTTGTGAAAAGTTTCATCGAAATGCACAAAATTGTCTAAAACGTCTCTAAATGCGATTTGAAGCTATTTTGTGCACTTTGTCGTTTTTGTGTGAAAAGTTTCATCGAAATGCACAATATGGTCTAAAACGTCTGCAAATGCGATTTGAAGCTATTTTGTGCACTTTGTCGTTTTTGTGTGAAAAGTTTTTTCGAAATGCACAAAATGGTCTAAAACGTCTCCAATTGCGATTTGAAGTTATTTTGTGCACTTTGATGTTTTGTGTGAAAAGTTTTATCGAAATGCTCAAAATGGTCTAAAACGGTTTCAAATGTGATTTTAAGCACTTTGATATTTTTGTGTAATCAAGTTTCATCGAAATGCACAAAATGGTCTAAAACGTCTGCAAATGCGATTTAAAGCTATTTTGTGCACTTTAATGTTTTGTGTGAAAAGTTTTATCGAAATTCTCAAAATGGTCTAAAACGGTTTCAAATGTGATTTTAAGCACTTTGATGTTTTTGTGTAATCAAGTTTCATCGAAATGCACAAAATGGTTTAAAACGTCTGCAAATGCGATTTGAAGCTATTTTGTGCACTTTGATGTTTTTGTGTGAAAAGTTTCATCGAAATGCACAAAATTGTCTAAAACGTTTCCAAATACGATATTAAGCTATTGTATGCACTTTGATGTTTTTGAGTGAAAAGTTTTTTCGAAATGCACAAAATGGTCTAAAACGTCTCCAAATGCGATTTGGAGCTCTTTTGTGCACTTTGATGTTTTGTGTAAAAAGTTTGCTATTTTGTGCACTTTAATGTTTTGTGTGAAAAGTTTTATCGAAATGCTCAAAATTGTCTAAAACGGTTTCAAATGTGATTTTAAGCACTTTGATATTTTTGTGTAATCAAGTTTTTTCGAAATGCACAACATGGTCTAAAACGTCTCCAAATGCGATTTGAAGCTATTTTGTGCACTTTGATGTTTTTGTGTGAAAAGTTTCATCGAAATGCACAAAATGGTCTAAAACGTCTCTAAATGCGATTTAAAGCTATTTTGTGCACTTTGTCGTTTTTGTGTGAAAAGTTTCATCGAAATGCTCAAAATGGTCTAAAACGTCTCCAAATGCGATTTGAAGCAATTTTGTGCACTTTGATGTTTTTGTGTGAAAAGTTTCATCGAAATGCACAAAATGGTCTAAAACGTCTGCAAATGCGATTTGAAGCTATTTTGTGCACTTTGATGTTTTTTTGTGAAAAGTTTCATCGAAAGGCACAAAATTGTCTAAAACGTCTCTAAATGCGATTTGAAGCTATTTTGTGCACTTTGTCGTTTTTGTGTGAAAAGTTTCATCGAAATTCCCAAAATGGTCTAAAACATCTCCAAATGCGATTTGAAGCAATTTTGTGCACTTTGATGTTTTTGTGTGAAAAGTTTCATCGAAATGCACAAAATGGTCTAAAACGTCTGCAAATGCGATTTGAAGCTATTTTGTGCACTTTGTCGTTTTTGTGTGAAAAGTTTTTTCGAAATGCACAAAATGGTCTAAAACGTCTCCAAATGCGATTTGAAGCAATTTTGTGCACTTTGATGTTTTGTGTAATCCAGTTTCATCGAAATGTACAAAATTGTCTAAAACGTCTCTAAATGCGATTTGAAGCTATTTTGTGCACTTTGTCGTTTTTGTGTGAAAAGTTTCATCGAAATGCTCAAAATGGTCTAAAACGTCTCCAAATGCGATTTGAAGCAATTTTGTGCACTTTGATGTTTTTGTGTGAAAAGTTTCATCGAAATGCACAAAATGGTCTAAAACGTCTGCAAATGCGATTTGAAGCTATTTTGTGCACTTTGTCGTTTTTGTGTGAAAAGTTATTTCGAAATGCACAAAATGGTCTAAAACGTCTCCAATTGCGATTTGAAGTTATTTTGTGCACTTTGATGTTTTGTGTGAAAAGTTTTATCGAAATGCTCAAAATGGTCTAAAACGGTTTCAAATGTGATTTTAAGCACTTTGATATTTTTGTGTAATCAAGTTTCATCGAAATGCACAAAATGGTCTAAAACGTCTGCAAATGCGATTTAAAGCTATTTTGTGCACTTTAATATTTTGTGTGAAAAGTTTTATCGAAATTCTCAAAATGGTCTAAAACGGTTTCAAATGTGATTTTAAGCACTTTGATGTTTTTGTGTAATCAAGTTTCATCGAAATGCACAAAATGGTTTAAAACGTCTGCAAATGCGATTTGAAGCTATTTTGTGCACTTTGATGTTTTTGTGTGAAAAGTTTCCTCGAAATGCACAAAATTGTCTAAAACGTCTCCAAATACGATATTAAGCTATTTTGTGCACTTTGATGTTTTTGTGTGAAAAGTTTCATCGAAATGCACAAAATGGTCTAAAACGTCTGCAAATGCGATTTGAAGCTATTTTGTGCACTTTGTCGTTTTTGTGTGAAAAGTTTCATCGAAATGCTCAAAATGGTCTAAAACGTCTCCAAATGCGATTTGAAGCAATTTTGTGCACTTTGATGTTTTTGTGTGAAAAGTTTCATCGAAATGCACAAAATGGTCTCTAAAACGTCTGCAAATGCGATTTGAAGCTATTTTGTGCACTTTGTCGTTTTTGTGTGAAAAGTTTTTTCGAAATGCACAAAATGGTCTAAAACGTCTCCAAATGCGATTTGGAGCTCTTTTGTGCACTTTGATGTTTTGTGTAAAAAGTTTGCTATTTTGTGCACTTTAATGTTTTGTGTGAAAAGTTTTATCGAAATGCTCAAAATTGTCTCAAACGGTTTCAAATGTGATTTTAAGCACTTTGATATTTTTGTGTAATCAAGTTTTTTCGAAATGCACAACATGGTCTAAAACGTCTCCAAATGCGATTTAAAGCTATTTTGTGCACTTTGATGTTTTTGTGTGAAAAGTTTATTCGAAATGCACAAAATGGTCTAAAACGTCTCTAAATGCGATTTGAAGTTATTTTGTGCACTTTGATGTTTTGTGTGAAAAGTTTTATCGAAATGCTCAAAATGGTCTAAAACGGTTTCAAATGTGATTTTAAGCACTTTGATATTTTTGTGTAATCAAGTTTCATCGAAATGCTCAAAATGGTCTAAAACGTCTCCAAATGCGATTTGAAGCTATTTTGTGCACTTTGATGTTTTTTTGTGAAAAGTTTCATCGAAATGCACAAAATGGTCTAAAACGTCTCTAAATGCGATTTGAAGCTATTTTGTGCACTTTGATGTTTTTGTGTGAAAAGTTTCATCGAAATGCACAAAATGGTCTAAAACGTCTCTAAATGCGATTTGAAGCTATTTTGTGCACTTTGATGTTTTTTTGTGAAAAGTTTCATCGAAATGCACAAAATGGTCTAAAACGTCTCTAAATGCGATTTGAAGCTATTTTGTGCACTTTGATGTTTTTTTGTGAAAAGTTTCATCGAAATGCACAAAATTGTCTAAAACGTCTCTAAATGCGATTTGAAGCTATTTTGTGCACTTTGTCGTTTTTGTGTGAAAAGTTTTTTCGAAATGCACAAAATGGTCTAAAACGTCTCCAAATGCGATTTGAAGCAATTTTGTGCACTTTGATGTTTTGTGTAATCCAGTTTCATCGAAATGTACAAAATTGTCTAAAACGTCTCTAAATGCGATTTGAAGCTATTTTGTGCACTTTGTCGTTTTTGTGTGAAAAGTTTTTTCGAAATGCACAAAATGGTCTAAAACGTCTCCAATTGCGATTTGAAGTTATTTTGTGCACTTTGATGTTTTGTGTGAAAAGTTTTATCGAAATGCTCAAAATGGTCTAAAACGGTTTCAAATGTGATTTTAAGCACTTTGATATTTTTGTATAATCAAGTTAAATCGAAATGCACAAAATGGTCTAAAACGTCTGCAAATGCGATTTAAAGCTATTTTGTGCACTTTAATGTTTTGTGTGAAAAGTTTTATCGAAATTCTCAAAATGGTCTAAAACGGTTTCAAATGTGATTTTAAGCACTTTGATGTTTTTGTGTAATCAAGTTTCATCGAAAAGCACAAAATGGTTTAAAACATCTGCAAATGCGATTTGAAGCTATTTTGTGCACTTTGATGTTTTTGTGTGAAAAGTTTCATCGAAATGCACAAAATTGTCTAAAACTTTTCCAAATACGATATTAAGCTATTGTATGCACTTTGATATTTTTGAGTGAAAAGTTTCATCGAAATGCACAAAATGGTCTAAAACGTCTCTAAATGCGATTTGAAGCTATTTTGTGCACTTTGATGTTTTTGTGTGAAAAGTTTCATCGAAATGCACAAAATGGTCTAAAACGTCTCTAAATGCGATTTGAAGCTATTTTGTGCACTTTGATGTTTTTTTGTGAAAAGTTTCATCGAAATGCACAAAATGGTCTAAAACGTCTCTAAATGCGATTTGAAGCTATTTTGTGCACTTTGTCGTTTTTGTGTGAAAAGTTTCATCGAAATGCTCAAAATGGTCTAAAACGTCTCCAAATGCGATTTGAAGCAATTTTGTGCACTTTGATGTTTTTGTGTGAAAAGTTTCATCGAAATGCACAAAATGGTCTAAAACGTCTGCAAATGCGATTTGAAGCTATTTTGTGAACTTTGATGTTTTTTTGTGAAAAGTTTCATCGAAATGCACAAAATTATCTAAAACGTCTCTAAATGCGATTTGAAGCTATTTTGTGCACTTTGATGTTTTTTTGTGAAAAGTTTCATCGAAATGTACAAAATTGTCTAAAACGTCTCTAAATGCGATTTGAAGCTATTTTGTGCACTTTGTCGTTTTTGTGTGAAAAGTTTCATCGAAATGCTCAAAATGGTCTAAAACGTTTCCAAATGCGATTTGAAGCAATTTTGTGCACTTTGATGTTTTTGTGTGAAAAGTTTCATCGAAATGCACAAAATGGTCTAAAACGTCTGCAAATGCGATTTGAAGCTATTTTGTGCACTTTGTCGTTTTTGTGTGAAAAGTTTTTTCGAAATGCACAAAATGGTCTAAAACGTCTCCAAATGCGATTTGAAGCAATTTTGTGCACTTTGATTTTTTGTGTAATCCAGTTTCATCGAAATGTACAAAATTGTCAAAAACGTCTCTAAATGCGATTTGAAGCTATTTTGTGCACTTTGTCGTTTTTGTGTGAAAAGTTTTTTCGAATTGCACAAAATGGTCTAAAACGTCTCCAATTGCGATTTGAAGTTATTTTGTGCACTTTGATGTTTTGTGTGAAAAGTTTTATCGAAATGCTCAAAATGGTCTAAAACGGTTTCAAATGTGATTTTAAGCACTTTGATATTTTTGTATAATCAAGTTAAATCGAAATAGACAATATGGTCTAAAACGTCTGCAAATGCGATTTAAAGCTATTTTGTGCACTTTAATGTTTTGTGTGAAAAGTTTTATCGAAATTCTCAAAATGGTCTAAAACGGTTTCAAATGTGATTTTAAGCACTTTGATGTTTTTGTGTAATCAAGTTTAATCGAAAAGCACAAAATGGTTTAAAACGTCTGCAAACGCGATTTGAAGCTATTTTGTGCACTTTGATGTTTTTGTGTGAAAAGTTTCATCGAAATGCACAAAATTGTCTAAAACGTTTCCAAATACGATATATTGTATGCACTTTGATGTTTTTGAGTGAAAAGTTTTTTCGAAATGCACAAAATGGTCTAAAACGTCTCCAAATGCGATTTGAAGCTATTTTGTGCACTTTGATGTTTTTTTGTGAAAAGTTTCATCGAAATGCACAAAATGGTCTAAAACGTCTCTAAATGCGATTTGAAGCTATTTTGTGCACTTTGATGTTTTTGTGTGAAAAGTTTCATCGAAATGCACAAAATGGTCTAAAACGTCTCTAAATGCGATTTGAAGCTATTTTGTGCACTTCGATGTTTTTTTGTGAAAAGTTTCATCGAAATGCACAAAATTGTCTAAAACGTCTCTAAATGCGATTTGAAGCTATTTTGTGCACTTTGTCGTTTTTGTGTGAAAAGTTTCATCGAAATGCACAAAATGGTCTAAAACGTCTGCAAATGCGATTTGAAGCTATTTTGTGCACTTTGTCGTTTTTGTGTGAAAAGTTTTTTCGAAATGCACAAAATGGTCTAAAACGTCTCCAATTGCGATTTGAAGTTATTTTGTGCACTTTGATGTTTTGTGTGAAAAGTTTTATCGAAATGCTCAAAATGGTCTAAAACGGTTTCAAATGTGATTTTAAGCACTTTGATATTTTTGTGTAATCAAGTTTCATCGAAATGCACAAAATGGTCTAAAACGTCTGCAAATGCGATTTAAAGCTATTTTGTGCACTTTAATGTTTTGTGTGAAAAGTTTTATCGAAATTCTCAAAATGGTCTAAAACGGTTTCAAATGTGATTTTAAGCACTTTGATGTTTTTGTGTAATCAAGTTTCATCGAAAATCACTAAAAGGTCTAGAACCTCTGCAAATGCAATTTAAAGCTATTTTGTGCACTTTAATGTTTTCTGTGAAAAGTTTTATCGAAATTCTCAAAATGGTCTAAAACGGTTTCAAATGTGATTTTAAGCACTTTGATGTTTTTGTGTAATCAAGTTTTTTCGAAATGCACAACATGGTCTAAAACGTCTCCAAATGCGATTTGAAGCTATTTTGTGCACTTTGATGTTTTTGTGTGAAAAGTTTCAATGAAATGCACAAAATGGTCTAAAACGTCTCTAAATGCGATTTGAAGCTATTTTGTGCACTTTGTCGTTTTTGTGTGAAAAGTTTCATCGAAATGCTCAAAATGGTCTAAAACGTCTCCAAATGCGATTTGAAGCTATTTTGTGCACTTTGATGTTTTTTTCTGAAAAGTTTCATCGAAATGCACAAAATGGTCTAAAACGTCTCTAAATGCGATTTGAAGCTATTTTGTGCACTTTGATGTTTTTGTGTGAAAAGTTTCATCGAAATGCACAAAATGGTCTAAAACGTCTCTAAATGCGATTTGAAGCTATTTTGTGCACTTTGATGTTTTTTTGTGAAAAGTTTCATCGAAATGCACAAAATGGTCTAAAACGTCTCTAAATGCGATTTGAAGCTATTTTGTGCACTTTGTCGTTTTTGTGTGAAAAGTTTCATCGAAATGCTCAAAATGGTCTAAAACGTCTCCAAATGCGATTTGAAGCAATTTTGTGCACTTTGATGTTTTTGTGTGAAAAGTTTCATTGAAATGCACAAAATGGTCTAAAACGTCTGCAAATGCGATTTGAAGCTATTTTGTGCACTTTGATGTTTTTTTGTGAAAAGTTTCATCGAAAGGCACAAAATTGTCTAAAACGTCTCTAAATGCGATTTGAAGCTATTTTGTGCACTTTGTCGTTTTTGTGTGAAAAGTTTCATCGAAATTCCCAAAATGGTCTAAAACATCTCCAAATGCGATTTGAAGCAATTTTGTGCACTTTGATGTTTTTGTGTGAAAAGTTTCATCGAAATGCACAAAATGGTCTAAAACGTCTGCAAATGCGATTTGAAGCTATTTTGTGCACTTTGTCGTTTTTGTACGAAAAGTTTTTTCGAAATGCACAAAATGGTCTAAAACGTCTCCAAATGCGATTTGAAGCAATTTTGTGCACTTTGATGTTTTGTGTAATCCAGTTTCATCGAAATGTACAAAATTGTCTAAAACGTCTCTAAATGCGATTTGAAGCTATTTTGTGCACTTTGTCGTTTTTGTGTGAAAAGTTTTTTCGAAATGCACAAAATGGTCTAAAACGTCTCCAAATGCGATTTGAAGCAATTTTGTGCACTTTGATGTTTTGTGTAATCCAGTTTCATCGAAATGTACAAAATTGTCTAAAACGTCTCTAAATGCGATTTGAAGCTATTTTGTGCACTTTGTCGTTTTTGTGTGAAAAGTTTTTTCGAAATGCACAAAATGGTCTAAAACGTCTCCAATTGCGATTTGAAGTTATTTTGTGCACTTTGATGTTTTGTGTGAAAAGTTTTATCGAAATGCTCAAAATGGTCTAAAACGGTTTCAAATGTGATTTTAAGCACTTTGATATTTTTGTGTAATCAAGTTTCATCGAAATGCACAAAATGGTCTAAAACGTCTGCAAATGCGATTTAAAGCTATTTTGTGCACTTTAATGTTTTGTGTGAAAAGTTTTATCGAAATTCTCAAAATGGTCTAAAACGGTTTCAAATGTGATTTTAAGCACTTTGATGTTTTTGTGTAATCAAGTTTCATCGAAATGCACAAAATGGTTTAAAACGTCTGCAAATGCGATTTGAAGCTATTTTGTGCACTTTGATGTTTTTGTGTGAAAAGTTTCATCGAAATGCACAAAATTGTCTAAAACGTCTCCAAATACGATATTAAGCTATTTTGTGCACTTTGATGTTTTTGTGTGAAAAGTTTCATCGAAATGCACAAAATGGTCTAAAACGTCTGCAAATGCGATTTGAAGCTATTTTGTGCACTTTGTCGTTTTTGTGTGAAAAGTTTCATCGAAATGCTCAAAATGGTCTAAAACGTCTCCAAATGCGATTTGAAGCAATTTTGTGCACTTTGATGTTTTTGTGTGAAAAGTTTCATCGAAATGCACAAAATGGTCTCTAAAACGTCTGCAAATGCGATTTGAAGCTATTTTGTGCACTTTGTCGTTTTTGTGTGAAAAGTTTTTTCGAAATGCACAAAATGGTCTAAAACGTCTCCAAATGCGATTTGAAGCAATTTTGTGCACTTTGATGTTTTGTGTAATCCAGTTTCATCGAAATGTACAAAATTGTCTAAAACGTCTCTAAATGCGATTTGAAGCTATTTTGTGCACTTTGTCGTTTTTGTGTGAAAAGTTTTTTCGAAATGCACAAAATGGTTTAAAACGTCTGCAAATGCGATTTGAAGCTATTTTGTGCACTTTGATGTTTTTGTGTGAAAAGTTTCATCGAAATGCTCAAAATGGTCTAAAACGGTTTCAAATGTGATTTTAAGCACTTTGATATTTTTGTATAATCAAGTTAAATCGAAATGCACAAAATGGTCTAAAACGTCTGCAAATGCGATTTAAAGCTATTTTGTGCACTTTAATGTTTTGTGTGAAAAGTTTTATCGAAATTCTCAAAATGGTCTAAAACGGTTTCAAATGTGATTTTAAGCACTTTGATGTTTTTGTGTAATCAAGTTTCATCGAAATGCACTAAATGGTTTAAAACGTCTGCAAATGCGATTTGAAGCTATTTTGTGCACTTTGATGTTTTTGTGTGAAAAGTTTCATCGAAATGCACAAAATTGTCTAAAACGTCTCCAAATACGATATTAAGCTATTGTATGCACTTTGATGTTTTTGAGTGAAAAGTTTTTTCGAAATGCACAAAATGGTCTAAAACGTCTCCCAATGCGATTTGGAGCTCTTTTGTGCACTTTGATGTTTTGTGTAAAAAGTTTGCTATTTTGTGCACTTTAATGTTTTGTGTGAAAAGTTTTATCGAAATGCTCAAAATTGTCTAAAACGGTTTCAAATGTGATTTAAAGCACTTTGATATTTTTGTGTAATCAAGTTTTTTCGAAATGCACAACATGGTCTAAAACGTCTCCAAATGCGATTTGAAGCTATTTTGTGCACTTTGATGTTTTTGTGTGAAAAGTTTATTCGAAATGCACAAAATGGTCTAAAACGTCTCCAAATGCGATTTGAAGTTATTTGGTGCACTTTGATGTTTTGTGTGAAAAGTTTTATCGAAATGCTCAAAATGGTCTAAAACGGTTTCAAATGTGATTTTAAGCACTTTGATATTTTTGTGTATTCAAGTTTCATCGAAATGCTCAAAATGGTCTAAAACGTCTCTAAATGCGATTTGAAGCTATTTTGTGCACTTTGATGTTTTTGTGTGAAAAGTTTCATCGAAATGCACAAAATGGTCTAAAACGTCTCTAAATGCGATTTGAAGCTATTTTGTGCACTTTGATGTTTTTTTGTGAAAAGTTTCATCGAAATGCACAAAATGGTCTAAAACGTCTCTAAATGCGATTTGAAGCTATTTTGTGCACTTTGTCGTTTTTGTGTGAAAAGTTTCATCGAAATGCTCAAAATGGTCTAAAACGTCTCCAAATGCGATTTGAAGCAATTTTGTGCACTTTGATGTTTTTGTGTGAAAAGTTTCATCGAAATGCACAAAATGGTCTAAAACGTCTGCAAATGCGATTTGAAGCTATTTTGTGCACTTTGATGTTTTTTTGTGAAAAGTTTCATCGAAATGCACAAAATTGTCTAAAACGTCTCTAAATGCGATTTGAAGCTATTTTGTGCACTTTGATGTTTTTTTGTGAAAAGTTTCATCGAAATGTACAAAATTGTCTAAAACGTCTCTAAATGCGATTTGAAGCTATTTTGTGCACTTTGTCGTTTTTGTGTGAAAAGTTTCATCGAAATGCTCAAAATGGTCTAAAACGTTTCCAAATGCGATTTGAAGCAATTTTGTGCACTTTGATGTTTTTGTGTGAAAAGTTTCATCGAAATGCACAAAATGGTCTAAAACGTCTGCAATTGCGATTTGAAGTTATTTTGTGCACTTTGATGTTTTGTGTGAAAAGTTTTATCGAAATGCTCAAAATGGTCTAAAACGTTTCCAAATGCGATTTGAAGCAATTTGGTGCACTTTGATGTTTTTGTGTAATCCAGTTTCATCGAAATGTACAAAATTCTCAAAAACGTCTCTAAATGCGATTTGAAGCTATTTTGTGCACTTTGTCGTTTTTGTGTGAAAAGTTTTTTCGAATTGCACAAAATGGTCTAAAACGTCTCCAATTGCGATTTGAAGTTATTTTGTGCACTTTGATGTTTTGTGTGAAAAGTTTTATCGAAATGCTCAAAATGGTCTAAAACGGTTTCAAATGTGATTTTAAGCACTTTGATATTTTTGTATAATCAAGTTAAATCGAAATAGACAAAATGGTCTAAAACGTCTGCAAATGCGATTTAAAGCTATTTTGTGCACTTTAATGTTTTGTGTGAAAAGTTTTATCGAAATTCTCAAAATGGTCTAAAACGGTTTCAAATGTGATTTTAAGCACTTTGATGTTTTTGTGTAATCAAGTTTCATCGAAAAGCACAAAATGGTTTAAAACGTCTGCAAACGCGATTTGAAGCTATTTTGTGCACTTTGATGTTTTTGTGTGAAAAGTTTCATCGAAATGCACAAAATTGTCTAAAACGTTTCCAAATACGATATTAAGCTATTGTATGCACTTTGATGTTTTTGAGTGAAAAGTTTTTTCGAAATGCACAAAATGGTCTAAAACGTCTCCTAATGCGATTTGAAGCTATTTTGTGCACTTTGATGTTTTTTTGTGAAAAGTTTCATCGAAATGCACAAAATTGTCTAAAACGTCTCTAAATGCGATTTGAAGCTATTTTGTGCACTTTGTCGTTTTTGTGTGAAAAGTTTCATCGAAATGCTCAAAATGGTCTAAAACGTTTCCAAATGCGATTTGAAGCAATTTTGTGCACTTTGATGTTTTTGTGTGAAAAGTTTCATCGAAATGCACAAAATGGTCTAAAACGTCTGCAAATGCGATTTGAAGCTATTTTGTGCACTTTGTCGTTTTTGTGTGAAAAGTTTTTTCGAAATGCACAGAATGGTCTAAAACGTCTCCAATTGCGATTTGAAGTTATTTTGTGCACTTTGATGTTTTGTGTGAAAAGTTTTATCGAAATGCTCAAAATGGTCTAAAACGTTTCCAAATGCGATTTGAAGCAATTTGGTGCACTTTGATGTTTTTGTGTAATCCAGTTTCATCGAAATGTACAAAATTCTCAAAAACGTCTCTAAATGCGATTTGAAGCTATTTTGTGCACTTTGTCGTTTTTGTGTGAAAAGTTTTTTCGAATTGCACAAAATGGTCTAAAACGTCTCCAATTGCGATTTGAAGTTATTTTGTGCACTTTGATGTTTTGTGTGAAAAGTTTTATCGAAATGCTCAAAATGGTCTAAAACGGTTTCAAATGTGATTTTAAGCACTTTGATATTTTTGTATAATCAAGTTAAATCGAAATAGACAAAATGGTCTAAAACGTCTGCAAATGCGATTTAAAGCTATTTTGTTCACTTTAATGTTTTGTGTGAAAAGTTTTATCGAAATTCTCAAAATGGTCTAAAACGGTTTCAAATGTGATTTTAAGCACTTTGATGTTTTTGTGTAATCAAGTTTCATCGAAAAGCACAAAATGGTTTAAAACGTCTGCAAACGCGATTTGAAGCTATTTTGTGCACTTTGATGTTTTTGTGTGAAAAGTTTCATCGAAATGCACAAAATTGTCTAAAACGTTTCCAAATACGATATTAAGCTATTGTATGCACTTTGATGTTTTTGAGTGAAAAGTTTTTTCGAAATGCACAAAATGGTCTAAAACGTCTCCTAATGCGATTTGAAGCTATTTTGTGCACTTTGATGTTTTTTTCTGAAAAGTTTCATCGAAATGCACAAAATGGTCTAAAACGTCTCTAAATGCGATTTGAAGCTATTTTGTGCACTTTGATGTTTTTGTGTGAAAAGTTTCATCGAAATGCACAAAATGGTCTAAAACGTCTCTAAATGCGATTTGAAGTTATTTTGTGCACTTTGATGTTTTGTGTGAAAAGTTTTATCGAAATGCTCAAAATGGTCTAAAACGGTTTCAAATGTGATTTTAAGCACTTTGATATTTTTGTGTAATCAAGTTTCATCGAAATGCACAAAATGGTCTAAAACGTCTCCAAATGCGATTTGAAGCTATTTTGTGCACTTTAATGTTTTGTGTGAAAAGTTTTATCGAAATTCTCAAAATGGTCTAAAACGGTTTCAAATGTGATTTTAAGCACTTTGATGTTTTTGTGTAATCAAGTTTCATCGAAATGCACAAAATGGTTTAAAACGTCTGCAAATGCGATTTGAAGCTATTTTGTGCACTTTGATGTTTTTGTGTGAAAAGTTTCATCGAAATGCACAAAATTGTCTAAAACGTTTCCAAATACGATATTAAGCTATTGTATGCACTTTGATGTTTTTGAGTGAAAAGTTTTTTCGAAATGCACAAAATGGTCTAAAACGTCTCCAAATGCGATTTGGAGCTCTTTTGTGCACTTTGATGTTTTGTGTAAAAAGTTTGCTATTTTGTGCACTTTAATGTTTTGTGTGAAAAGTTTTATCGAAATGCTCAAAATTGTCTAAAACGGTTTCAAATGTGATTTTAAGCACTTTGATATTTTTGTGTAATCAAGTTTTTTCGAAATGCACAACATGGTCTAAAACGTCTCCAAATGCGATTTGAAGCTATTTTGTGCACTTTGATGTTTTTGTGTGAAAAGTTTCATCGAAATGCACAAAATGGTCTAAAACGTCTCTAAATGCGATTTAAAGCTATTTTGTGCACTTTGTCGTTTTTGTGTGAAAAGTTTCATCGAAATGCTCAAAATGGTCTAAAACGTCTCCAAATGCGATTTGAAGCTATTTTGTGCACTTTGTCGTTTTTGTGTGAAAAGTTTCATCGAAATGCTCAAAATGGTCTAAAACGTCTCTAAATGCGATTTGAAGCTATTTTGTGCACTTTGATGTTTTTTTGTGAAAAGTTTCATCGAAATGCACAAAATGGTCTAAAACGTCTCTAAATGCGATTTGAAGCTATTTTGTGCACTTTGATGTTTTTGTGTGAAAAGTTTCATCGAAATGCACAAAATGGTCTAAAACGTCTCTAAATGCGATTTGAAGCTATTTTGTGCACTTTGATGTTTTTTTGTGAAAAGTTTCTTCGAAATGCACAAAATGGTCTAAAACGTCTCTAAATGCGATTTGAAGCTATTTTGTGCACTTTGTCGTTTTTGTGTGAAAAGTTTCATCGAAATGCTCAAAATGGTCTAAAACGTCTCCAAATGCGATTTGAAGCAATTTTGTGCACTTTGATGTTTTTGTGTGAAAAGTTTCATCGAAATGCACAAAATGGTCTAAAACGTCTGCAAATGCGATTTGAAGCTATTTTGTGCACTTTGATGTTTTGTGTAATCCAGTTTCATCGAAATGTACAAAATTGTCTAAAACGTCTCTAAATGCGATTTGAAGCTATTTTGTGCACTTTGTCGTTTTTGTGTGAAAAGTTTTTTCGAAATGCACAAAATGGTCTAAAACGTCTCTAAATGCGATTTGAAGCTATTTTGTGCACTTTGTCGTTTTTGTGTGAAAAGTTTCATCGAAATACTCAAAATGGTCTAAAACGTCTCCAAATGCGATTTGAAGCTATTTTGTGCACTTTGATGTTTTTGTGTGAAAAGTTTCATCGAAATGCACAAAATGGTCTAAAACGTCTCCAAATATGATATTAAGCTATTGTATGCACTTTGTTGTTTTTATCTGAAAAGTTTTCACGAAATGCACAAAATGATCTAAAACGTCTCTAAATGCGATTTGAAGTTATTTTGTGCACTTTAATGTTTTGTGTGAAAAGTTTTAACGAAAAGCACAAAATGGTCTAAAACGTCTCCAAATGCGATTTGAAGCTATTTTGTGCACTTTGATGTTTTGTGTGAAAAGTTTCACCAAAATGCAAAAAATGGTCTAAAACGTCTCCAAATCCGTTTTGAAGCTAATCTAAGCACTTTGATGTTTTTATGTTAAACAGGTTTTTTCGAAATGCACAAAATGGTCTAAAACGTCTCCAAATACGATTTGAAGCTCTTTTGTGCACTTTGATGTTTTGTGTAATAAGTTTTATAGAAACGCACAAAATGGTCTAAAACGGTTTCAAATGTGATTTTAAGCACTTTGATATTTTTGTTTAACCAAGTTTCATCGAAATGCACAAAATGGTCTAAAACGTCTCCAAATGCGATTTGAAGCTGTTTTTGTGTGAAAAGTTTTTTCGAAATACACAAAATGGTCTAAAACGTCTCCAAATGCGATTTGGAGCTCTTTTGTGCACTTTGATGTTTTGTGTCAAAAGTTTTATAGAAATGCTCGAAATGGTCTAAAACGGTATCAAATGTGATTTTAAGCACTTTCATGTTTTTGTGTAGCCAAGTTTCATCGAAATGCACAAAAAAATCTAAAACGTCTCCAAATGCGATTTAAAGCTATTTTGTGCACTTTGTCGTTTTTGTGTGAAAAGTTTCATCGAAATGCATTTCGATGTAACTTGATTACACAAAAATATCAAAGTGCTTAAAATCACATTTGAAACCGTTTTAGACCATTTTGAGCATTTCGATAAAACTTTTCACACAAAACATCAAAGTGCACAAAATAACTTCAAATCGCAATTGGAGACGTTTTAGACCATTTTGTGCATTTCGATGAAACTTTTCACACAAAAACGACAAAGTGCACAAAATAGCTTCAAATCGCATTTAGAGACGTTTTAGACAATTTTGTACATTTCGATGAAACTGGATTACACAAAACATCAAAGTGCACAAAATTGCTTCAAATCGCATTTGGAGACGTTTTAGACCATTTTGTGCATTTCGAAAAAACTTTTCACACAAAAACGACAAAGTGCACAAAATATCTTCAAATCGCATTTAGAGACGTTTTAGACCATTTTGTGCATTTCGATGAAACTTTTCACACAAAAACATCAAAGTGCACAAAATAGCTTCAAATCGCATTTAGAGACGTTTTAGACCATTTTGTGCATTTCGATGAAACTTTTCACACAAAAACATCAAAGTGCACAAAATAGCTTCAAATCGCATTTGGAGACGTTTTAGACCATGTTGTGCATTTCGAAAAAACTTGATTACACAAAAATATCAAAGTGCTTAAAATCACATTTGAAACCGTTTTAGACAATTTTGAGCATTTCGATAAAACTTTTCACACAAAACATTAAAAGTGCACAAAATAGCAAACTTTTTACACAAAAAAAATTAAAGTGCACAAAAGAGCTCCAAATCGCATTTGGAGACGTTTTAGAACATTTTGTGCATTTCGAAAAAACTTTTCACTCAAAAACATCAAAGTGCATACAATAGCTTAATATCGTATTTGGAGACGTTTTAGACAATTTTGTGCATTTCGATGAAACTTTTCACAAAAAAACATCAAAGTGCACAAAATAGCTTCAAATCGCATTTGCAGACGTTTTAAACCATTTTGTGCATTTTGATGAAACTTGATTACACAAAAACATCAAAGTGCTTAAAATCACATTTGAAACCGTTTTAGACCATTTTGAGAATTTGGATAAAACTTTTCACACAAAACATTAAAGTGCACAAAATAGCTTTAAATCGCATTTGCAGACGTTTTATACCATTTTGTGCATTTCGATGAAACTTGATTACACAAAAATATCAAAGTGCTTAAAATCACATTTGAAACCGTTTTAGACAATTTTGAGCATTTCGATAAAACTTTTCACACAAAACATCAAAGTGCACAAAATAACTTCAAATCGCAATTGGAGACGTTTTAGACCATTTTGTGCATTTCGAAAAAACTTTTCACACAAAAACGACAAAGTGCACAAAATAGCTTCAAATCGCATTTAGAGACGTTTTAGACAATTTTGTACATTTCGATGAAACTGGATTACACAAAACATCAAAGTGCACAAAATTGCTTCAAATCGCATTTGGAGACGTTTTAGACCATTTTGTGCATTTCGAAAAAACTTTTCACACAAAAACGACAAAGTGCACAAAATAGCTTCAAATCGCATTTAGAGACGTTTTAGACAATTTTGTGCATTTCGATGAAACTTTTCACACAAAAACATCAAAGTGCACAAAATAGCTTCAAATCGCATTTTGAGAGGTTTTAGACAATTTTGTACATTTCGATGAAACTGGATTACACAAAACATCAAAGTGCACAAAATAGCTTCAAATCCCATTTGCAGACGTTTTAAACCATTTTGTGCATTTCGATGAAACTTGATTACACAAAAACATCAAAGTGCTTAAAATCACATTTGAAACCGTTTTAGACCATTTTGAGAATTTCGATAAAACTTTTCACACAAAACATTAAAGTGCACAAAATAGCTTTAAATCGCATTTGCAGACGTTTTAGACCATTTTGTGCATTTCGATGAAACTTGATTACACAAAAATATCAAAGTGCTTAAAATCACATTTGAAACCGTTTTAGACCATTTTGAGCATTTCGATAAAACTTTTCACACAAAACATCAAAGTGCACAAAATAACTTCAAATCGCAATTGAAACCGTTTTAGACCATTTTGTGCATTTCGATGAAACTTTTCACACAAAAACATCAAAGTGCACAAAATAGCTTCAAATCGCATTTGTAGACGTTTTAGACCATTTTGAGCATTTCGATGAAACTTTTCACATAAAAACGACAAAGTGCACAAAATAGCTTCAAATCGCATTTAGAGACGTTTTAGACAATTTTGTACATTTCGATGAAACTGGATTACAAAAAACATCAAAGTGCACAAAATAGCTTCAAATCGCATTTGCAGACGTTTTAAACCATTTTGTGCATTTCGATGAAACTTGATTACACAAAAACATCAAGGTGCTTAAAATCACATTTGAAACCGTTTTAGACCATTTTGAGCATTTCGATAAAACTTTTCACACAAAACATTAAAGTGCACAAAATAGCTTCAAATCGCATTTGGAGACGTTTTAGACCATTTTGAGCATTTCGATGAAACTTTTCACACAAAAACGACAAAGTGCACAAAATAGCTTCAAATCGCATTTAGAGACGTTTTAGACAATTTTTTACATTTCGATGAAACTGGATTACACAAAACATCAAAGTGCACAAAATAGCTTCAAATCGCATTTGCAGACGTTTTAAACCATTTTGAGCATTTCGATGAAACTTTTCACACAAAAACGACAAAGTGCACAAAATAGCTTTAAATCGCATTTAGAGACGTTTTAGACCATTTTGTGCATTTCGATGAAACTTTTCACACAAAAACATCAAAGTGCACAAAATAGCTTCAAATCGCATTTGGAGACGTTTTAGACCATGTTGTGCATTTCGAAAAAACTTGATTACACAAAAATATCAAAGTGCTTAAAATCACATTTGAAACCGTTTTAGACAATTTTGAGCATTTCGATAAAACTTTTCACACAAAACATTAAAGTGCACAAAATAGCAAACTTTTTACACAAAACATCAAAGTGCACAAAAGAGCTCCAAATCGCATTGGGAGACGTTTTAGAACATTTTGTGCATTTCAATGAAACTTTTCACACAAAAACATCAAAGTGCACAAAATTGCTTCAAATCGCATTTGGAGACGTTTTAGACCATTTTGAGCAATTCGATGAAACTTTTCACACAAAAACGACAAAGTGCACAAAATAGCTTCAAATCGCATTTAGAGACGTTTTAGACAATTTTGTGCCTTTCGATGAAACTTTTCACAAAAAAACATCAAAGTGCACAAAATAGCTTCAAATCGCATTTGCAGACGTTTTAGACCATTTTGTGCATTTCGATGAAACTTTTCACACAAAAACATCAAAGTGCACAAAATTGCTTCAAATCGCATTTAGAGACGTTTTAGACCATTTTGTGCATTTCGATGAAACTTTTCACACAAAAACATCAAAGTGCACAAAATAGCTTCAAATCGCATTTGCAGACGTTTTAGACCATTTTGTGCATTTCGATGAAACTTTTCACACAAAAACGACAAAGTGCACAAAATATCTTCAAATCGCATTTGGAGACGTTTTAGACCATTTTGAGCATTTCGATGAAACTTTTCACACAAAAACGACAAAGTGCACAAAATAGCTTCAAATCGCATTTAGAGACGTTTTAGACCATTTTGTGCATTTCGATGAAACTTTTCACAAAAAAACATCAAAGTGCACTAAATAGCTTCAAATCGCATTTAGAGACGTTTTAGACCATTTTGTGCATTTCGATGAAACTTTTCAGAAAAAAACATCAAAGTGCACAAAATAGCTTCAAATCGCATTTGGAGACGTTTTAGACCATTTTGAGCATTTCGATGAAACTTTTCACAAAAAAACGACAAAGTGCACAAAATAGCTTCAAATCGCATTTAGAGACGTTTTAGACCATTTTGTGCATTTCGATGAAACTTTTCACACAAAAACATCAAAGTGCACAAAATAGCTTCAAATCCCATTTAGAGACGTTTTAGACCATTTTGTGTATTTCGATGAAACTTTTCACACAAAAACATCAAAGTGCACAAAATAGCTTCAAATCGCATTTGGAGACGTTTTAGACCATGTTGTGCATTTCGAAAAAACTTGATTACACAAAAATATCAAAGTGCTTAAAATCACATTTGAAACCGTTTTAGACAATTTTGAGCATTTCGATAAAACTTTTCACACAAAACATTAAAGTGCACAAAATAGCAAACTTTTTACACAAAACATCAAAGTGCACAAAAGAGCTCCAAATCGCATTGGGAGACGTTTTAGACCATTTTGTGCATTTCGAAAAAACTTTTCACTCAAAAACATCAAAGTGCATACAATAGCTTAATATCGTATTTGGAGACGTTTTAGACAATTTTGTGCATTTCGATGAAACTTTTCACACAAAAACATCAAAGTGCACAAAATAGCTTCAAATCGCATTTGCAGACGTTTTAAACCATTTTGTGCATTTCGATGAAACTTGATTACACAAAACATCAAAGTGCTTAAAATCACATTTGAAACCGTTTTAGACCATTTTGAGAATTTCGATAAAACTTTACACACAAAAACATCAAAGTGCACAAAATAGCTTCAAATCGCATTTAGAGACGTTTTAGACCATTTTGTGTATTTCGATGAAACTTTTCACACAAAAACATCAAAGTGCACAAAATAGCTTCAAATCGCATTTGGAGACGTTTTAGACCATGTTGTGCATTTCGAAAAAACTTGATTACACAAAAATATCAAAGTGCTTAAAATCACATTTGAAACCGTTTTAGACAATTTTGAGCATTTCGATAAAACTTTTCACACAAAACATTAAAGTGCACAAAATAGCAAACTTTTTACACAAAACATCAAAGTGCACAAAAGAGCTCCAAATCGCATTGGGAGACGTTTTAGACCATTTTGTGCATTTCGAAAAAACTTTTCACTCAAAAACATCAAAGTGCATACAAGAGCTTAATATCGTATTTGGAGACGTTTTAGACAATTTTGTGCATTTCGATGAAACTTTTCACACAAAAACATCAAAGTGCACAAAATAGCTTCAAATCGCATTTGCAGACGTTTTAAACCATTTTGTGCATTTCGATGAAACTTGATTACACAAAAACATCAAAGTGCTTAAAATCTCAATTGAAACCGTTTTAGACCATTTTGAGAATTTCGATAAAACTTTTCACACAAAACATTAAAGTGCACAAAATAGCTTTAAATCGCATTTGCAGACGTTTTAGACCATTTTGTGCATTTTGATGAAACTTGATTACACAAAAATATCAAAGTGCTTAAAATCACATTTGAAACCGTTTTAGACCATTTTGAGCATTTCGATAAAACTTTTCACACAAAACATCAAAGTGCACAAAATAACTTCAAATCGCAATTGGAGACGTTTTAGACCATTTTGTGCATTTCGAAAAAACTTTTCACACAAAAACGACAAAGTGCACAAAATAGCTTCAAATCGCATTTTCAGACGTTTTAGACCATTTTGTGCATTTCGATGAAACTTTTCACACAAAAACATCAAAGTGCACAAAATTGCTTCAAATCGCATTTGGAGACGTTTTAGACCATTTTGAGCATTTCGATGAAACTTTTCACACAAAAACGACAAAGTGCACAAAATAGCTTCAAATCGCATTTAGAGACGTTTTAGACCATTTTGTGCATTTCGATGAAACTTTTCACAAAAAAACATCAAAGTGCACAAAATAGCTTCAAATCGCATTTAGAGACGTTTTAGACCATTTTGTGCATTTCGATGAAACTTTTCACACAAAAACATCAAAGTGCACAAAATAGCTTCAAATCGCATTTAGAGACGTTTTAGACCATTTTGTGCATTTCGATGAAACTTTTCACAAAAAAACATCAAAGTGCACAAAATAGCTTCAAATCGCATTTGGAGACGTTTTAGACCATTTTGAGCATTTCGATGAAACTTGATTACACAAAAATATCAAAGTGCTTAAAATCACATTTGAAACCGTTTTAGACCATTTTGAGCATTTCGATAAAACTTTTCACACAAAACATCAAAGTGCACAAAATAACTTCAAATCGCATTTGGAGACGTTTTAGACCATTTTGTGCATTTCGAATAAACTTTTCACACAAAAACATCAAAGTGCACAAAATAGCTTCAAATCGCATTTGGAGACGTTTTAGACCATGTTGTGCATTTCGAAAAAACTTGATTACACAAAAATATCAAAGTGCTTAAAATCACATTTGAAACCGTTTTAGACAATTTTGAGCATTTCGATAAAACTTTTCACACAAAACATTAAAGTGCACAAAATAGCAAACTTTTTACACAAAACATCAAAGTGCACAAAAGAGCTCCAAATCGCATTTGGAGACGTTTTAGACCATTTTGTTCATTTCGAAAAAACTTTTCACTCAAAAACATCAAAGTGCATACAATAGCTTAATATCGTATTTGGAGACGTTTTAGACAATTTTGTGCATTTCGATGAAACTTTTCACACAAAAACATCAAAGTGCACAAAATAGCTTCAAATCGCATTTGCAGACGTTTTAAACCATTTAGTGCATTTCGATGAAACTTGATTACACAAAAACATCAAAGTGCTTAAAATCACATTTGAAACCGTTTTAGACCATTTTGAGAATTTCGATAAAACTTTTCACACAAAACATTAAAGTGCACAAAATAGCTTTAAATCGCATTTGCAGACGTTTTAGACCATTTTGTGCATTTCGATGAAACTTGATTACACAAAAATATCAAAGTGCTTAAAATCACATTTGAAACCGTTTTAGACCATTTTGAGCATTTCGATAAAACTTTTCACACAAAACATCAAAGTGCACAAAATAACTTCAAATCGCAATTGGAGACGTTTTAGACCATTTTGTGCATTTCGATGAAACTTTTCACACAAAAACGACAAAGTGCACAAAATAGCTTCAAATCGCATTTAGAGACGTTTTAGACAATTTTATACATTTCGATGAAACTGGATTACACAAAACATCAAAGTGCACAAAATTGCTTCAAATCGCATTTGGAGACGTTTTAGACCATTTTGTGCATTTCGAAAAAACTTTTCACACAAATTCGACAAAGTGCACAAAATAGCTTCAAATTGCATTTGCAGACGTTTTAGACCATTTTGTGCATTTCGATGAAACTTTTCACACAAAAACATCAAAGTGCACAAAATTGCTTCAAATCGCATTTAGAGACGTTTTAGACAATTTTGTGCCTTTCGATGAAACTTTTCACAAAAAAACATCAAAGTGCACAAAATAGCTTCAAATCGCATTTGCAGACGTTTTAGACCATTTTGTGCATTTCGATGAAACTTTTCACACAAAAACATCAAAGTGCACAAAATTGCTTCAAATCGCATTTGGAGACGTTTTAGACCATTTTGAGCATTTCGATGAAACTTTTCACACAAAAACGACAAAGTGCACAAAATAGCTTCAAATCGCATTTAGAGACGTTTTAGACCATTTTGTGCATTTCGATGAAACTTTTCACACAAAAACATCAAAGTGCACAAAATAGCTTCAAATCGCATTTAGAGACGTTTTAGACCATTTTGTGCATTTCGATGAAACTTTTCACACAAAAACATCAAAGTGCACAAAATAGCTTCAAATCGCATTTGGAGACGTTTTAGACCATGTTGTGCATTTCGAAAAAACTTGATTACACAAAAATATCAAAGTGCTTAAAATCACATTTGAAACCGTTTTAGACAATTTTGAGCATTTCGATAAAACTTTTCACACAAAACATTAAAAGTGCACAAAATAGCAAACTTTTCACACAAAAACATCAAAGTGCACAAAATAGCTTCAAATCGCATTTGGAGACGTTTTAGACCATGTTGTGCATTTCGAAAAAACTTGATTACACAAAAATATCAAAGTGCTTAAAATCACATTTGAAACCGTTTTAGACAATTTTGAGCATTTCGATAAAACTTTTCACACAAAACATCAAAGTGCACAAAATAACTTCAAATCGCAATTGGAGACGTTTTAGACCATTTTGTGCATTTCGATGAAACTTTTCACACAAAAACGACAAAGTGCACAAAATAGCTTCAAATCGCATTTAGAGACGTTTTAGACAATTTTATACATTTCGATGAAACTGGATTACACAAAACATCAAAGTGCACAAAATTGCTTCAAATCGCATTTGGAGACGTTTTAGACCATTTTGTGCATTTCGAAAAAACTTTTCACACAAATTCGACAAAGTGCACAAAATAGCTTCAAATTGCATTTGCAGACGTTTTAGACCATTTTGTGCATTTCGATGAAACTTTTCACACAAAAACATCAAAGTGCACAAAATTGCTTCAAATCGCATTTAGAGACGTTTTAGACAATTTTGTGCCTTTCGATGAAACTTTTCACAAAAAAACATCAAAGTGCACAAAATAGCTTCAAATCGCATTTGCAGACGTTTTAGACCATTTTGTGCATTTCGATGAAACTTTTCACACAAAAACATCAAAGTGCACAAAATTGCTTCAAATCGCATTTGGAGACGTTTTAGACCATTTTGAGCATTTCGATGAAACTTTTCACACAAAAACGACAAAGTGCACAAAATAGCTTCAAATCGCATTTAGAGACGTTTTAGACAATTTTGTGCCTTTCGATGAAACTTTTCACAAAAAAACATCAAAGTGCACAAAATAGCTTCAAATCGTATTTGGAGACGTTTTAGACAATTTTGTGCATTTCGATGAAACTTTTCACAAAAAAACATCAAAGTGCACAAAATAGCTTCAAATCGCATTTGCAGACGTTTTAAACCATTTTGTGCATTTTGATGAAACTTGATTACACAAAAACATCAAAGTGCTTAAAATCACATTTGAAACCGTTTTAGACCATTTTGAGAATTTGGATAAAACTTTTCACACAAAACATTAAAGTGCACAAAATAGCTTTAAATCGCATTTGCAGACGTTTTATACCATTTTGTGCATTTCGATGAAACTTGATTACACAAAAATATCAAAGTGCTTAAAATCACATTTGAAACCGTTTTAGACAATTTTGAGCATTTCAATAAAACTTTTCACACAAAACATCAAAGTGCACAAAATAACTTCAAATCGCAATTGGAGACGTTTTAGACCATTTTGTGCATTTCGAAAAAACTTTTCACACAAAAACGACAAAGTGCACAAAATAGCTTCAAATCGCATTTAGAGACGTTTTAGACAATTTTGTACATTTCGATGAAACTGGATTACACAAAACATCAAAGTGCACAAAATTGCTTCAAATCGCATTTGGAGACGTTTTAGACCATTTTGTGCATTTCGAAAAAACTTTTCACACAAAAACGACAAAGTGCACAAAATAGCTTCAAATCGCATTTAGAGACGTTTTAGACAATTTTGTGCATTTCGATGAAACTTTTCACACAAAAACATCAAAGTGCACAAAATAGCTTCAAATCGCATTTTGAGAGGTTTTAGACAATTTTGTACATTTCGATGAAACTGGATTACACAAAACATCAAAGTGCACAAAATAGCTTCAAATCCCATTTGCAGACGTTTTAAACCATTTTGTGCATTTCGATGAAACTTGATTACACAAAAACATCAAAGTGCTTAAAATCACATTTGAAACCGTTTTAGACCATTTTGAGAATTTCGATAAAACTTTTCACACATAACATTAAAGTGCACAAAATAGCTTTAAATCGCATTTGCAGACGTTTTAGACCATTTTGTGCATTTCGATGAAACTTGATTACACAAAAATATCAAAGTGCTTAAAATCACATTTGAAACCGTTTTAGACCATTTTGAGCATTTCGATAAAACTTTTCACACAAAACATCAAAGTGCACAAAATAACTTCAAATCGCAATTGAAACCGTTTTAGACCATTTTGTGCATTTCGATGAAACTTTTCACACAAAAACATCAAAGTGCACAAAATAGCTTCAAATCGCATTTGTAGACGTTTTAGACCATTTTGAGCATTTCGATGAAACTTTTCACATAAAAACGACAAAGTGCACAAAATAGCTTCAAATCGCATTTAGAGACGTTTTAGACAATTTTGTACATTTCGATGAAACTGGATTACAAAAAACATCAAAGTGCACAAAATAGCTTCAAATCGCATTTGCAGACGTTTTAAACCATTTTGTGCATTTCGATGAAACTTGATTACACAAAAACATCAAGGTGCTTAAAATCACATTTGAAACCGTTTTAGACCATTTTGAGCATTTCGATAAAACTTTTCACACAAAACATTAAAGTGCACAAAATAGCTTCAAATCGCATTTGGAGACGTTTTAGACCATTTTGAGCATTTCGATGAAACTTTTCACACAAAAACGACAAAGTGCACAAAATAGCTTCAAATCGCATTTAGAGACGTTTTAGACAATTTTTTACATTTCGATGAAACTGGATTACACAAAACATCAAAGTGCACAAAATAGCTTCAAATCGCATTTGCAGACGTTTTAAACCATTTTGAGCATTTCGATGAAACTTTTCACACAAAAACGACAAAGTGCACAAAATAGCTTTAAATCGCATTTAGAGACGTTTTAGACCATTTTGTGCATTTCGATGAAACTTTTCACACAAAAACATCAAAGTGCACAAAATAGCTTCAAATCGCATTTGGAGACGTTTTAGACCATGTTGTGCATTTCGAAAAAACTTGATTACACAAAAATATCAAAGTGCTTAAAATCACATTTGAAACCGTTTTAGACAATTTTGAGCATTTCGATAAAACTTTTCACACAAAACATTAAAGTGCACAAAATAGCAAACTTTTTACACAAAACATCAAAGTGCACAAAAGAGCTCCAAATCGCATTGGGAGACGTTTTAGAACATTTTGTGCATTTCAATGAAACTTTTCACACAAAAACATCAAAGTGCACAAAATTGCTTCAAATCGCATTTGGAGACGTTTTAGACCATTTTGAGCAATTCGATGAAACTTTTCACACAAAAACGACAAAGTGCACAAAATAGCTTCAAATCGCATTTAGAGACGTTTTAGACAATTTTGTGCCTTTCGATGAAACTTTTCACAAAAAAACATCAAAGTGCACAAAATAGCTTCAAATCGCATTTGCAGACGTTTTAGACCATTTTGTGCATTTCGATGAAACTTTTCACACAAAAACATCAAAGTGCACAAAATTGCTTCAAATCGCATTTAGAGACGTTTTAGACCATTTTGTGCATTTCGATGAAACTTTTCACACAAAAACATCAAAGTGCACAAAATAGCTTCAAATCGCATTTGCAGACGTTTTAGACCATTTTGTGCATTTCGATGAAACTTTTCACACAAAAACGACAAAGTGCACAAAATATCTTCAAATCGCATTTGGAGACGTTTTAGACCATTTTGAGCATTTCGATGAAACTTTTCACACAAAAACGACAAAGTGCACAAAATTGCTTCAAATCGCATTTAGAGACGTTTTAGACCATTTTGTGCATTTCGAAAAAACTTTTCACACAAATTCGACAAAGTGCACAAAATAGCTTCAAATTGCATTTGCAGACGTTTTAGACCATTTTGTGCATTTCGATGAAACTTTTCACACAAAAACATCAAAGTGCACAAAATTGCTTCAAATCGCATTTGGAGACGTTTTAGACCATTTTGAGCATTTCGATGAAACTTTTCACACAAAAACGACAAAGTGCACAAAATAGCTTTAAATCGCATTTAGAGACGTTTTAGACCATTTTGTGCATTTCGATGAAACTTTTCACACAAAAACATCAAAGTGCACAAAATAGCTTCAAATCGCATTTGGAGACGTTTTAGACCATGTTGTGCATTTCGAAAAAACTTGATTACACAAAAATATCAAAGTGCTTAAAATCACATTTGAAACCGTTTTAGACAATTTTGAGCATTTCGATAAAACTTTTCACACAAAACATTAAAGTGCACAAAATAGCAAACTTTTTACACAAAACATCAAAGTGCACAAAAGAGCTCCAAATCGCATTGGGAGACGTTTTAGACCATTTTGTGCATTTCGAAAAAACTTTTCACTCAAAAACATCAAAGTGCATACAAGAGCTTAATATCGTATTTGGAGACGTTTTAGACAATTTTGTGCATTTCGATGAAACTTTTCACACAAAAACATCAAAGTGCACAAAATAGCTTCAAATCGCATTTGCAGACGTTTTAAACCATTTTGTGCATTTCGATGAAACTTGATTACACAAAAACATCAAAGTGCTTAAAATCTCATTTGAAACCGTTTTAGACCATTTTGAGAATTTCGATAAAACTTTTCACACAAAACATTAAAGTGCACAAAATAGCTTTAAATCGCATTTGCAGACGTTTTAGACCATTTTGTGCATTTTGATGAAACTTGATTACACAAAAATATCAAAGTGCTTAAAATCACATTTGAAACCGTTTTAGACCATTTTGAGCATTTCGATAAAACTTTTCACACAAAACATCAAAGTGCACAAAATAACTTCAAATCGCAATTGGAGACGTTTTAGACCATTTTGTGCATTTCGAAAAAACTTTTCACACAAAAACGACAAAGTGCACAAAATAGCTTCAAATCGCATTTTCAGACGTTTTAGACCATTTTGTGCATTTCGATGAAACTTTTCACACAAAAACATCAAAGTGCACAAAATTGCTTCAAATCGCATTTGGAGACTTTTTAGACCATTTTGAGCATTTCGATGAAACTTTTCACACAAAAACGACAAAGTGCACAAAATAGCTTCAAATCGCATTTAGAGACGTTTTAGACCATTTTGTGCATTTCGATGAAACTTTTCACAAAAAAACATCAAAGTGCACAAAATAGCTTCAAATCGCATTTAGAGACGTTTTAGACCATTTTGTGCATTTCGATGAAACTTTTCACACAAAAACATCAAAGTGCACAAAATAGCTTCAAATCGCATTTAGAGACGTTTTAGACCATTTTGTGCATTTCGATGAAACTTTTCACAAAAAAACATCAAAGTGCACAAAATAGCTTCAAATCGCATTTGGAGACGTTTTAGACCATTTTGAGCATTTCGATGAAACTTGATTACACAAAAATATCAAAGTGCTTAAAATCACATTTGAAACCGTTTTAGACCATTTTGAGCATTTCGATAAAACTTTTCACACAAAACATCAAAGTGCACAAAATAACTTCAAATCGCATTTGGAGACGTTTTAGACCATTTTGTGCATTTCGAATAAACTTTTCACACAAAAACATCAAAGTGCACAAAATAGCTTCAAATCGCATTTGGAGACGTTTTAGACCATGTTGTGCATTTCGAAAAAACTTGATTACACAAAAATATCAAAGTGCTTAAAATCACATTTGAAACCGTTTTAGACAATTTTGAGCATTTCGATAAAACTTTTCACACAAAACATTAAAGTGCACAAAATAGCAAACTTTTTACACAAAACATCAAAGTGCACAAAAGAGCTCCAAATCGCATTTGGAGACGTTTTAGACCATTTTGTTCATTTCGAAAAAACTTTTCACTCAAAAACATCAAAGTGCATACAATAGCTTAATATCGTATTTGGAGACGTTTTAGACAATTTTGTGCATTTCGATGAAACTTTTCACACAAAAACATCAAAGTGCACAAAATAGCTTCAAATCGCATTTGCAGACGTTTTAAACCATTTAGTGCATTTCGATGAAACTTGATTACACAAAAACATCAAAGTGCTTAAAATCACATTTGAAACCGTTTTAGACCATTTTGAGAATTTCGATAAAACTTTTCACACAAAACATTAAAGTGCACAAAATAGCTTTAAATCGCATTTGCAGACGTTTTAGACCATTTTGTGCATTTCGATGAAACTTGATTACACAAAAATATCAAAGTGCTTAAAATCACATTTGAAACCGTTTTAGACCATTTTGAGCATTTCGATAAAACTTTTCACACAAAACATCAAAGTGCACAAAATAACTTCAAATCGCAATTGGAGACGTTTTAGACCATTTTGTGCATTTCGATGAAACTTTTCACACAAAAACGACAAAGTGCACAAAATAGCTTCAAATCGCATTTAGAGACGTTTTAGACAAGTTTATACATTTCGATGAAACTGGATTACACAAAACATCAAAGTGCACAAAATTGCTTCAAATCGCATTTGGAGACGTTTTAGACCATTTTGTGCATTTCGAAAAAACTTTTCACACAAATTCGACAAAGTGCACAAAATAGCTTCAAATTGCATTTGCAGACGTTTTAGACCATTTTGTGCATTTCGATGAAACTTTTCACACAAAAACATCAAAGTGCACAAAATTGCTTCAAATCGCATTTGGAGACGTTTTAGACCATTTTGAGCATTTCGATGAAACTTTTCACACAAAAACGACAAAGTTCACAAAATAGCTTCAAATCGCATTTAGAGACGTTTTAGACAATTTTGTGCCTTTCGATGAAACTTTTCACAAAAAAACATCAAAGTGCACAAAATAGCTTCAAATCGCATTTGCAGACGTTTTAGACCATTTTGTGCATTTCGATGAAACTTTTCACACAAAAACATCAAAGTGCACAAAATTGCTTCAAATCGCATTTGGAGACGTTTTAGACCATTTTGAGCATTTCGATGAAACTTTTCACACAAAAACGACAAAGTGCACAAAATAGCTTCAAATCGCATTTAGAGACGTTTTAGACCATTTTGTGCATTTCGATGAAACTTTTCACAAAAAAACATCAAAGTGCACAAAATAGCTTCAAATCGCATTTAGAGACGTTTTAGACCATTTTGTGCATTTCGATGAAACTTTTCACACAAAAACATCAAAGTGCACAAAATAGCTTCAAATCGCATTTAGAGACGTTTTAGACCATTTTGTGCATTTCGATGAAACTTTTCACACAAAAACATCAAAGTGCACAAAATAGCTTCAAATCGCATTTGGAGACGTTTTAGACCATGTTGTGCATTTCGAAAAAACTTGATTACACAAAAACATCAAAGTGCTTAAAATCACATTTGAAACCGTTTTAGACCATTTTGAGAATTTCGATAAAACTTTTACACAAAACATTAAAGTGCACAAAATAGCTTTAAATCGCATTTGCAGACGTTTTAGACCATTTTGTGCATTTCGATGAAACTGGATTACACAAAACATCAAAGTGCACAAAATTGCTTCAAATCGCATTTGGAGACGTTTTAGACCATTTTGTGCATTTCGAAAAAACTTTTCACACAAAAACGACAAAGTGCACAAAATAGCTTCAAATCACATTTGAAACCGTTTTAGACCATTTTGAGAATTTCGATAAAACTTTTACACAAAACATTAAAGTGCACAAAATAGCTTTAAATCGCATTTGCAGACGTTTTAGACCATTTTGTGCATTTCGATGAAACTTGATTACACAAAAATATCAAAGTGCTTAAAATCACATTTGAAACCGTTTTAGACCATTTTGAGCATTTCGATAAAACTTTTCACACAAAACATCAAAGTGCACAAAATAACTTCAAATCGCAATTGGAGACGTTTTAGACCATTTTGTGCATTTCGATGAAACTTTTCACACAAAAACGACAAAGTGCACAAAATAGCTTCAAATCGCATTTAGAGACGTTTTAGACAATTTTGTACATTTCGATGAAACTGGATTACACAAAACATCAAAGTGCACAAAATTGCTTCAAATCGCATTTGGAGACGTTTTAGACCATTTTGTGCATTTCGAAAAAACTTTTCACACAAAAACGACAAAGTGCACAAAATAGCTTCAAATCGCATTTGAAGACGTTTTAGACCATTTTGTGCATTTCGATGAAACTTTTCACACAAAAACATCAAAGTGCACAAAATTGCTTCAAATCGCATTTGGAGACGTTTTAGACAATTTTGTGCCTTTCGATGAAACTTTTCACACAAAAACGACAAAGTGCACAAAATAGCTTCAAATCGCATTTGCAGACGTTTTAGACCATTTTGTGCATTTCGATGAAACTTTTCACACAAAAACATCAAAGTGCACAAAATTGCTTCAAATCGCATTTGGAGACGTTTTAGACCATTTTTAGCATTTCGATGAAACTTTTCACACAAAAACGACAAAGTCCACAAAATAGCTTCAAATCGCATTTAGAGACGTTTTAGACCATTTTGTGCATTTCGATGAAACTTTTCACAAAAAAACATCAAAGTGCACAAAATAGCTTCAAATCGCATTTAGAGACGTTTTAGACCAATTTGTGCATTTCGATGAAACTTTTCACACAAAAACATCAAAGTGCACAAAATAGCTTCAAATCGCATTTAGAGACGTTTTAGACCATTTTGTGCATTTCGATGAAACTTTTCAGAAAAAAACATCAAAGTGCACAAAATAGCTTCAAATCGCATTTGGAGACGTTTTAGACCATTTTGAGCATTTCGATGAACCTTTTCACACAAAAACGACAAAGTGCACAAAATAGCTTCAAATCGCATTTAGAGACGTTTTAGACCATTTTGTGCATTTCGATGAAACTTTTCACACAAAAACATCAAAGTGCACAAAATAGCTTCAAATCGCATTTAGAGACGTTTTAGACCATTTTGTGCATTTCGATGAAACTTTTCACACAAAACATTAAACTTTGATGTTTTTTTGTGAAAAGTTTCAACAAAATGCACAAAATGGTCTAAAACGTCTCTAAATGCGATTTGAAGCTATTTTGTGCACTTTGATGTTTTTTTGTGAAAAGTTTCATCGAAATGCACAAAATGGTCTAAAACGTCTCTAAATGCGATTTGAAGCTATTTTGTGCACTTTGTCGTTTTTGTGTGAAAAGTTTCATCGAAATGCTCAAAATGGTCTAAAACGTCTCCAAATGCGATTTGAAGCAATTTTGTGCAATTTGATGTTTTTGTGTGAAAAGTTTCATCGAAATGCACAAAATGGTCTAAAACGTCTCCAAATGCGATTTGAAGCTATTTTGTGCACTTTGATGTTTTTTTGTGAAAAGTTTCATCGAAATGCACAAAATTGTCTAAAACGTCTCTAAATCCGATTTGAAGCTATTTTGTGCACTTTGTCGTTTTTGTGTGAAAAGTTTCATCGAAATGCTCAAAATGGTCTAAAACGTCTCCAAATGCGATTTGAAGCAATTTTGTGCACTTTGATGTTTTTGTGTGAAAAGTTTCATCGAAATGCACAAAATGGTCTAAAACGTCTGCAAAAGCGATTTGAAGCTATTTTGTGCACTTTGTCGTTTTTGTGTGAAAAGTTTTTTCGAAATGCACAAAATGGTCTAAAACGTCTCCAATTGCGATTTGAAGTTATTTTGTGCACTTTGGTGTTTTGTGTGAAAAGTTTTATCGAAATGCTCAAAATCGTCTAAAACGGTTTCAAATGTGATTTTAAGCACTTTGATATTTTTGTGTAATCAAGTTTCATCGAAATGCACAAAATGGTCTAAAACGTCTGCAAATGCGATTTAAAGCTATTTTGTGCACTTTAATGTTTTGTGTGAAAAGTTTTATCGAAATTCTCAAAATGGTCTAAAACGGTTTCAAATGTGATTTTAAGCACTTTGAGGTTTTTGTGTAATCAAGTTTCATCGAAATGCACAAAATGGTTTAAAACGTCTGCAAATGCGATTTGAAGCTATTTTGTGCACTTTGATGTTTTTGTGTGAAAAGTTTCATCGAAATGCACAAAATTGTCTAAAACGTCTCCAAATACGATATTAAGCTATTGTATGCACTTTGATGTTTTTGAGTGAAAAGTTTTTTCGAAATGCACAAAATGGTCTAAAACGTCTCCCAATGCGATTTGGAGCTCTTTTGTGCACTTTGATGTTTTGTGTAAAAAGTTTGCTATTTTGTGCACTTTAATGTTTTGTGTGAAAAGTTTTATCGAAATGCTCAAAATTGTCTAAAACGGTTTCAAATGTGATTTTAAGCACTTTGATATTTTTGTGTAATCAAGTTTTTTCGAAATGCACAACATGGCCTAAAACGTCTCCAAATGCGATTTGAAGCTATTTTGTGCACTTTGATGTTTTTGTGTGAAAAGTTTCATCGAAATACACAAAATGGTCTAAAACGTCTCTAAATGCGATTTGAAGCTATTTTGTGCACTTTGATGTTTTTGTGTGAAAAGTTTCATCGAAATGCACAAAATGGTCTAAAACGTCTCTAAATGCGATTTCAAGCTATTTTGTGCACTTTGATGTTTTTGTGTGAAAAGTTTCATCGAAATGCACAAAATTGTCTTAAACGTCTCCAAATACGATATTAAGCTATTGTATGCACTTTGTTGTTTTTGAGTGAAAAGTTTTTTCGAAATGCACAAAATTGTCTAAAACGTCCCCAAATGCGATTTGGAGCTCTTTTGTGCACTTTGATGTTTTGTGTAAAAAGTTTGCTATTTTGTGCACTTTAATGTTTTGTGTGAAAAGTTTTATCGAAATGCTCAAAATTGTCTAAAACGGTTTCAAATGTGATTTTAAGCACTTTGATATTTTTGTGTAATCAAGTTTTTTCGAAATGCACAACATGGTCTAAAACGTCTCCAAATGCGATTTGAAGCTATTTTGTGCACTTTGATGTTTTTGTGTGAAAAGTTTCATCGAAATGCACAAAATGGTCTAAAACGTCTCTAAATGCGATTTGAAGCTATTTTGTGCACTTTGTCGTTTTTGTGTGAAAAGTTTTTTCGAAATGCACAAAATGGTCTAAAACGTCTCCAATTGCGATTTGAAGTTATTTTGTGCACTTTGATGTTTTGTGTGAAAAGTTTTATCGAAATGCTCAAAATGGTCTAAAACGGTTTCAAATGTGATTTTAAGCACTTTGATGTTTTTGTGTAATCAAGTTTCATCGAAATGCACAAAATGGTTTAAAACGTCTGCAAATGCGATTTGAAGCTATTTTGTGCACTTTGATGTTTTTGTGTGAAAAGTTTCATCGAAATGCACAAAATTGTCTAAAACGTCTCCAAATTCGATATTAAGCTATTATATGCACTTTGATGTTTTTGAGTGAAAAGTTTTTTCGAAATGCACAAAATGTTCTAAAACGTCTCCAAATGCCATTTGGAGCTCTTTTGTGCACTTTAATTTTTTTTGTGTAAAAGTTTTCTATTTTGTGCACTTTTAATGTTTTGTGTGAAAAGTTTTATCGAAATGCTCAAAATTGTCTAAAACGGTTTCAAATGTGATTTTAAGCACTTTGATATTTTTGTGTAATCAAGTTTTTTCGAAATGCACAACATGGTCTAAAACGTCTCCAAATGCGATTTGAAGCTATTTTGTGCACTTTGATGTTTTTTTGTGAAAAGTTTCATCGAAATGCACAAAATGGTCTAAAACGTCTGCAAATGCGATTTGAAGCTATTTTATGCACTTTGATGTTTTTTTGTGAAAAGTTTCATCGAAAGGCACAAAATTGTCTAAAACGTCTCTAAATGCGATTTGAAGCTATTTTGTGCACTTTGTCGTTTTTGTGTGAAAAGTTTCATCGAAATGCTCAAAATTGTCTAAAACGGTTTCAAATGTGATTTTAAGCACTTTGATATTTTTGTGTAATCAAGTTTTTTCGAAATGCACAACATGGTCTAAAACGTCTCCAAATGCGATTTGAAGCTATTTTGTGCACTTTGATGTTTTTGTGTGAAAAGTTTCATCGAAATGCACAAAATGGTCTAAAACGTCTCTAAATGCGATTTGAAGCTATTTTGTGCACTTTGTCGTTTTTGTGTGAAAAGTTTTTTCGAAATGCACAAAATGGTCTAAAACGTCTCCAATTGCGATTTGAAGTTATTTTGTGCACTTTGATGTTTTGTGTGAAAAGTTTTATCGAAATGCTCAAAATGGTCTAAAACGGTTTCAAATGTGATTTTAAGCACTTTGATGTTTTTGTGTAATCAAGTTTCATCGAAATGCACAAAATGGTTTAAAACGTCTGCAAATGCGATTTGAAGCTATTTTGTGCACTTTGATGTTTTTGTGTGAAAAGTTTCATCGAAATGCACAAAATTGTCTAAAACGTCTCCAAATTCGATATTAAGCTATTATATGCACTTTGATGTTTTTGAGTGAAAAGTTTTTTCGAAATGCACAAAATGTTCTAAAACGTCTCCAAATGCCATTTGGAGCTCTTTTGTGCACTTTAATTTTTTTGGTGTAAAAGTTTTCTATTTTGTGCACTTTTAATGTTTTGTGTGAAAAGTTTTATCGAAATGCTCAAAATTGTCTAAAACGGTTTCAAATGTGATTTTAAGCACTTTGATATTTTTGTGTAATCAAGTTTTTTCGAAATGCACAACATGGTCTAAAACGTCTCCAAATGCGATTTGAAGCTATTTTGTGCACTTTGATGTTTTTTTGTGAAAAGTTTCATCGAAATGCACAAAATGGTCTAAAACGTCTGCAAATGCGATTTGAAGCTATTTTATGCACTTTGATGTTTTTTTGTGAAAAGTTTCATCGAAAGGCACAAAATTGTCTAAAACGTCTCTAAATGCGATTTGAAGCTATTTTGTGCACTTTGTCGTTTTTGTGTGAAAAGTTTCATCGAAATGCTCAAAATGGTCTAAAACGTCTCCAAATGCGATTTGAAGCAATTTTGTGCACTTTGATGTTTTTGTGTGAAAAGTTTCATCGAAATGCACAAAATGGTCTAAAACGTCTGCAAATGCGATTTGAAGCTATTTTGTGCACTTTGTCGTTTTTGTGTGAAAAGTTTTTTTGAAATGCACAAAATGGTTGGTCTAAAACGTCTCCAAATGCGATTTGAAGCAATTTTGTGCACTTTGATGTTTTGTGTAATCCAGTTTCATCGCAATGTACAAAATTGTCTAAAACGTCTCTAAATGCGATTTGAAGCTATTTTGTGCACCTTGTCGTTTTTGTGTGAAAAGTTTCATCGAAATGCACAAAATGGTCTAAAACGTCTCCAATTGCGATTTGAAGTTATTTTGTGCACTTTGATGTTTTGTGTGAAAAGTTTTATCGAAATGCTCAAAATGGTCTAAAACGGTTTCAAATGTGATTTTAAGCACTTTGATATTTTTGTGTAATCAAGTTTCATCGAAATTCACAAAATGGTCTAAAACGTCTGCAAATGCGATTTAAAGCTATTTTGTGCACTTTAATGTTTTGTGTGAAAAGTTTTATCGAAATTCTCAAAATGGTCTAAAACGGTTTCAAATGTGATTTTAAGCACTTTGATGTTTTTGTGTAATCAAGTTTCATCGAAATGCACTAAATGGTTTAAAACGTCTGCAATTGCGATTTGAAGCTATTTTGTGCACTTTGATGTTTTTGTGTGAAAAGTTTCATCGAAATGCCCAAAATTGTCTAAAACGTCTCCAAATACGATATTAAGCTATTGTATGCACTTTGATGTTTTTGAGTGAAAAGTTTTTTCGAAATGCACAAAATGGTCTAAAACGTCTCCAAATGCGATTTGGAGCTCTTTTGTGCACTTTGATGTTTTGTGTAAAAAGTTTGCTATTTTGTGCACTTTAATGTTTTGTGTGAAAAGTTTTTTCGAAATGCTCAAAATTGTCTAAAACGGTTTCAAATGTGATTTTAAGCACTTTGATATTTTTGTGTAATCAAGTTTTTTCGAAACGCACAACATGGTCTAAAACGTCTCTAAATGCGATTTGAAGCTATTTTGTGCACTTTGATGTTTTTTTGTGAAAAGTTTCATCGAAATGCACAAAATGGTCTAAAACGTCTCTAAATGCGATTTGAAGCTATTTTGTGAACTTTGATGTTTTTGTGTGAAATGTTTCATCGAAATGCTCAAAATGGTCTAAAACGTCTCCAAATGCGATTTGAAGCAATTTTGTGCAATTTGATGTTTTTGTGTGAAAAGTTTCATCGAAATGCACAAAATGGTCTAAAACGTCTGCAAATGCGATTTGAAGCTATTTTGTGCACTTTGATGTTTTTGTGTGAAAAGTTTCATCGAAATGCACAAAATTGTCTAAAACGTCTCCAAATACGATATTAAGCTATTGTATGCACTTTGATGTTTTTGAGTGAAAAGTTTTTTCGAAATGCACAAAATGGTCTAAAACGTCTCCAAATGCGATTTGGAGCTCTTTTGTGCACTTTGATGTTTTGTGTAAAAAGTTTGCTATTTTGTGCACTTTAATGTTTTGTGTGAAAAGTTTTATCGAAATGCTCAAAATTGTCTAAAACGGTTTCAAATGTGATTTTAAGCACTTTGATATTTTTGTGTAATCAAGTTTTTTCGAAACGCACAACATGGTCTAAAACGTCTCTAAATGCGATTTGAAGCTATTTTGTGCACTTTGATGTTTTTTTGTGAAAAGTTTCATCGAAATGCACAAAATGGTCTAAAACGTCTCTAAATGCGATTTGAAGCTATTTTGTGCACTTTGTCGTTTTTGTGTGAAAAGTTTCATCGAAATGCTCAAAATGGTCTAAAACGTCTCCAAATGCGATTTGAAGCAATTTTGTGCAATTTGATGTTTTTGTGTGAAAAGTTTCATCGAAATGCACAAAATGGTCTAAAACGTCTGCAAATGCGATTTGAAGCTATTTTGTGCACTTTGATGTTTTTTTGTGAAAAGTTTCATCGAAATGCACAAAATTGTCTAAAACGTCTCTAAATGCGATTTGAAGCTATTTTGTGCACTTTGTCGTTTTTGTGTGAAAAGTTTCATCGAAATGCTCAAAATGGTCTAAAACGTCTCCAAATGCGATTTGAAGCAATTTTGTGCACTTTGATGTTTTTGTGTGAAAAGTTTCATCGAAATGCACAAAATGGTCTAAAACGTCTGCAAATGCGATTTGAAGCTATTTTGTGCACTTTGTCGTTTTTGTGTGAAAAGTTTTTTCGAAATGCACAAAATGGTCTAAAACGTCTCCAATTGCGATTTGAAGTTATTTTGTGCACTTTGATGTTTTGTGTGAAAAGTTTTATCGAAATGCTCAAAATGGTCTAAAACGGTTTCAAATGTGATTTTAAGCACTTTGATATTTTTGTGTAATCAAGTTTCATCGAAATGCACAAAATGGTCTAAAACGTCTGCAAATGCGATTTAAAGCTATTTTGTGCACTTTAATGTTTTGTGTGAAAAGTTTTATCAAAATTCTCAAAATGGTCTAAAACGGTTTCAAATGTGATTTTAAGCACTTTGATGTTTTTGTGTAATCAAGTTTCATCGAAATGCACTAAATGGTTTAAAACGTCTGCAAATGCGATTTGAAGCTATTTTGTGCACTTTGAAGTTTTTGTGTGAAAAGTTTCATCGAAATGCACAAAATTGTCTAAAACGTCTCCAAATACGATATTAAGCTATTGTATGCACTTTGATGTTTTTGAGTGAAAAGTTTTTTCGAAATGCACAAAAGGGTCTAAAACGTCTCCAAATGCGATTTGGAGCTCTTTTGTGCACTTTGATGTTTTGTGTAAAAAGTTTGCTATTTTGTGCACTTTAATGTTTTGTGTGAAAAGTTTTATCGAAATGCTCAAAATTGTCTAAAACGGTTTCAAATGTGATTTTAAGCACTTTGATATTTTTGTGTAATCAAGTTTTTTCGAAATGCACAACATGGTCTAAAACGTCTCCAAATGCGATTTGAAGCTATTTTGTGCACTTTGATGTTTTTGTGTGAAAAGTTTCATCGAAATGCACAAAATGGTCTAAAACGTCTCTAAATGCGATTTGAAGCTATTTTGTGCACTATGATGTTTTTGTGTGAAAAGTTTCATCGAAATGCACAAAATGGTCTAAAACGTCTCTAAATGCGATTTGAAGCTATTTTGTGCACTTTGTCGTTTTTGTGTGAAAAGTTTCATCGAAATGCTCAAAATGGTCTAAAACGTCTCCAAATGCGATTTGAAGCTATTTTGTGCACTTTGATGTTTTTTTGTGAAAAGTTTCATCGAAATGCACAAAATGGTCTAAAACGTCTCTAAATGCGATTTGAAGCTGTTTTGTGCACTTTGATGTTTTTGTGTGAAAAGTTTCATCGAAATGCACAAAATGGTCTAAAACGTCTCTAAATGCGATTTGAAGCTATTTTGTGCACTTTGATGTTTTTTTGTGAAAAGTTTCATCGAAATGCACAAAATGGTCTAAAACGTCTCTAAATGCGATTTGAAGCTATTTTGTGCACTTTGTCGTTTTTGTGTGAAAAGTTTCATCGAAATGCTCAAAATGGTCTAAAACGTCTCCAAATGCGATTTGAAGCAATTTTGTGCAATTTGATGTTTTTGTGTGAAAAGTTTCATCGAAATGCACAAAATGGTCTAAAACGTCTCCAAATGCGATTTGAAGCTATTTTGTGCACTTTGATGTTTTTTTGTGAAAAGTTACATCGAAATGCACAAAATTGTCTAAAACGTCTCTAAATCCGATTTGAAGCTATTTTGTGCACTTTGTCGTTTTTGTGTGAAAAGTTTCATCGAAATGCTCAAAATGGTCTAAAACGTCTCCAAATGCGATTTGAAGCAATTTTGTGCACTTTGATGTTTTTGTGTGAAAAGTTTCATCGAAATGCACAAAATGGTCTAAAACGTCTGCAAATGCGATTTGAAGCTATTTTGTGCACTTTGTCGTTTTTGTGTGAAAGGTTTTTTCGAAATGCACAAAATGGTCTAAAACGTCTCCAATTGCGATTTGAAGTTATTTTGTGCACTTTGATGTTTTGTGTGAAAAGTTTTATCGAAATGCTCAAAATGGTCTAAAACGGTTTCAAATGTGATTTTAAGCACTTTGATATTTTTGTGTAATCAAGTTTCATCGAAATGCACAAAATGGTCTAAAACGTCTGCAAATGCGATTTAAAGCTATTTTGTGCACTTTAATGTTTTGTGTGAAAAGTTTTATCGAAATTCTCAAAATGGTCTAAAACGGTTTCAAATGTGATTTTAAGCACTTTGATTTTTTTGTGTAATCAAGTTTCATCGAAATGCACAAAATGGTTTAAAACGTCTGCAAATGCGATTTGAAGCTATTTTGTGCACTTTGATGTTTTTGTGTGAAAAGTTTCATCGAAATGCACAAAATTGTCTAAAACGTCTCCAAATACGATATTAAGCTATTGTATGCACTTTGATGTTTTTGAGTGAAAAGTTTTTTCGAAATGCACAAAATGGTCTAAAACGTCTCCAAATGCGATTTTGAGCTCTTTTGTACACTTTGATGTTTTGTGTAAAAAGTTTGCTATTTTGTGCACTTTAATGTTTTGTGTGAAAAGTTTTATCGAAATGCTCAAAATTGTCTATAACGGTTTCAAATGTGATTTTAAGCACTTTGATA
Organism: Antedon mediterranea; assembly: GCF_964355755.1. Lineage (NCBI taxonomy): Eukaryota > Metazoa > Echinodermata > Crinoidea > Comatulida > Antedonidae > Antedon > Antedon mediterranea. The sequence goes on from NW_027306095.1 coordinate 517,108, forward strand.
TTTTTGTGTAATCAAGTTTTTTCGAAACGCACAACATGGTCTAAAACGTCTCTAAATGCGATTTGAAGCTATTTTGTGCACTTTGATGTTTTTTTGTGAAAAGTTTCATCGAAATGCACAAAATGGTCTAAAACGTCTCTAAATGCGATTTGAAGCTATTTTGTGCACTTTGTCGTTTTTGTGTGAAAAGTTTCATCGAAATGCTCAAAATGGTCTAAAACGTCTCCAAATGCGATTTGAAGCAATTTTGTGCAATTTGATGTTTTTGTGTGAAAAGTTTCATCGAAATGCACAAAATGGTCTAAAACGTCTGCAAATGCGATTTGAAGCTATTTTGTGCACTTTGATGTTTTTGTGTGAAAAGTTTCATCGAAATGCACAAAATTGTCTAAAACGTCTCCAAATACGATATTAAGCTATTGTATGCACTTTGATGTTTTTGAGTGAAAAGTTTTTTCGAAATGCACAAAATGGTCTAAAACGTCTCCAAATGCGATTTGGAGCTCTTTTGTGCACTTTGATGTTTTGTGTAAAAAGTTTGCTATTTTGTGCACTTTAATGTTTTGTGTGAAAAGTTTTATCGAAATGCTCAAAATTGTCTAAAACGGTTTCAAATGTGATTTTAAGCACTTTGATATTTTTGTGTAATCAAGTTTTTTCGAAACGCACAACATGGTCTAAAACGTCTCTAAATGCGATTTGAAGCTATTTTGTGCACTTTGATGTTTTTTTGTGAAAAGTTTCATCGAAATGCACAAAATGGTCTAAAACGTCTCTAAATGCGATTTGAAGCTATTTTGTGCACTTTGTCGTTTTTGTGTGAAAAGTTTCATCGAAATGCTCAAAATGGTCTAAAACGTCTCTAAATGCGATTTGAAGCTATTTTGTGCACTTTGATGTTTTTTTGTGAAAAGTTTTATCGAAATTCTCAAAATGGTCTAAAACGGTTTCAAATGTGATTTTAAGCACTTTTATGTTTTTGTGTAATCAAGTTTCATCGAAATGCACTAAATGGTTTAAAACGTCTGCAAATGCGATTTGAAGCTATTTTGTGCACTTTGATGTTTTTGTGTGAAAAGTTTCATCGAAATGCACAAAATTGTCTAAAACGTCTCCAAATACGATATTAAACTATTGTATGCACTTTGATGTTTTTGAGTGAAAAGTTTTTTCGAAATGCACAAAATGGTCTAAAACGTCTCCAAATGCGATTTGGAGCTCTTTTGTGCACTTTGATGTTTTGTGTAAAAAGTTTGCTATTTTGTGCACTTTAATGTTTTGTGTGAAAAGTTTTATCGAAATGCTCAAAATGGTCTAAAACGGTTTCAAATGTGATTTTAAGCACTTTGATATTTTTGTGTAATCAAGTTTCATCGAAATGCACAAAATGGTCTAAAACGTCTGCAAATGCGATTTAAAGCTATTTTGTGCACTTTGATGTTTTTGTGTGAAAAGTTTCATCGAAATGCACAAAATGGTCTAAAACGTCTCTAAATGCGATTTGAAGCTATTTTGTGCACTTTGATGTTTTTGTGTGAAAAGTTTCATCGAAATGCACAAAATGGTCTAAAACGTCTCTAAATGCGATTTGAAGCTATTTTGTGCACTTTGATGTTTTTGTGTGAAAACTTTCATCGAAATGCTCAAAATGGTCTAAAACGTCTCCAAATGCGATTTGAAGCTATTTTGTGCACTTTGATGTTTTTTTCTGAAAAGTTTCATCGAAATGCACAAAAATGGTCTAAAACGTCTCTAAATGCGATTTGAAGCTATTTTGTGCACTTTGATGTTTTTGTGTGAAAAGTTTCATCGAAATGCACAAAATGGTCTAAAACGTCTCTAAATGCGATTTGAAGCTATTTTGTGCACTTTGATGTTTTTTTGTGAAAAGTTTCATCGAAATGCACAAAATGGTCTAAAACGTCTCTAAATGCGATTTGAAGCTATTTTGTGCACTTTGTCGTTTTTGTGTGAAAAGTTTCATTGAAATGCTCAAAATGGTCTAAAACGTCTCCAAATGCGATTTGAAGCAATTTTGTGCACTTTGATGTTTTTGTGTGAAAAGTTTCATCGAAATGCACAAAATGATCTAAAACGTCTGCAAATGCGATTTGAAGCTATTTTGTGCACTTTGATGTTTTTTTGTGAAAAGTTTCATCGAAAGGCACAAAATTGTCTAAAACGTCTCTAAATGCGATTTGAAGCTATTTTGTGCACTTTGTCGTTTTTGTGTGAAAAGTTTCATCGAAATGCTCAAAATGGTCTAAAACGGTTTCAAATGTGATTTTGTGCACTTTGATGTTTTTGTGTAATCAAGTTTCATCGAAATGCACAAAATGGTTTAAAACGTCTGCAAATGCGATTTGAAGCTATTTTGTGCACTTTGATGTTTTGTGTAATCCAGTTTCATCGAAATGTACAAAATTGTCTAAAACCTCTCAAAATGCGATTTGAAGCTATTTTGTGCACTTTGATGTTTTTGTGTGAAAAGTTTCATCGAAATGCACAAAATTGTCTAAAACGTCTCTAAATGCGATTTGAAGCTATTTTGTGCACTTTGTCGTTTTTGTGTGAAAAGTTTCATCGAAATGCTCAAAATGCTCTAAAACGTCTCCAAATGCGATTTGAAGCAATTTTGTGCAATTTGATGTTTTTGTGTGAAAAGTTTCATCGAAATGCACAAAATGGTCTAAAACGTCTGCAAATGCGATTTGAAGCTATTTTGTGCACTTTGATGTTTTTGTGTGAAAAGTTTCATCGAAATGCACAAAATTGTCTAAAACGTCTCCAAATACGATATTAAGCTATTGTATGCACTTTGATGTTTTTGAGTGAAAAGTTTTTTCGAAATGCACAAAATGGTCTAAAACGTCTCCAAATGCGATTTGGAGCTCTTTTGTGCACTTTGATGTTTTGTGTAAAAAGTTTGCTATTTTGTGCACTTTAATGTTTTGTGTGAAAAGTTTTATCGAAATGCTCAAAATTGTCTAAAACGGTTTCAAATGTGATTTTAAGCACTTTGATATTTTTGTGTAATCAAGTTTTTTCGAAACGCACAACATGGTCTAAAACGTCTCTAAATGCGATTTGAAGCTATTTTGTGCACTTTGATGTTTTTTTGTGAAAAGTTTCATCGAAATGCACAAAATGGTCTAAAACGTCTCTAAATTCGATTTGAAGCTATTTTGTGCACTTTGTCGTTTTTGTGTGAAAAGTTTCATCGAAATGCTCAAAATGGTCTAAAACGTCTCCAAATGCGATTTGAAGCAATTTTGTGCAATTTGATGTTTTTGTGTGAAAAGTTTCATCGAAATGCACAAAATGGTCTAAAACGTCTGCAAATGCGATTTGAAGCTATTTTGTGCACTTTGATGTTTTTTTGTGAAAAGTTTCATCGAAATGCACAAAATTGTCTAAAACGTCTCTAAATGCGATTTGAAGCTATTTTGTGCACTTTGTCGTTTTTGTGTGAAAAGTTTCATCGAAATGCTCAAAATGGTCTAAAACGTCTCCAAATGCGATTTGAAGCAATTTTGTGCACTTTGATGTTTTTGTGTGAAAAGTTTCATCGAAATGCACAAAATGGTCTAAAACGTCTGCAAATGCGATTTGAAGCTATTTTGTGCACTTTGTCGTTTTTGTGTGAAAAGTTTTTTCGAAATGCACAAAATGGTCTAAAACGTCTCCAATTGCGATTTGAAGTTATTTTGTGCACTTTGATGTTTTGTGTGAAAAGTTTTATCGAAATGCTCAAAATGGTCTAAAACGGTTTCAAATGTGATTTTAAGCACTTTGATATTTTTGTGTAATCAAGTTTCATCGAAATGCACAAAATGGTCTAAAACGTCTGCAAATGCGATTTAAAGCTATTTTGTGCACTTTAATGTTTTGTGTGAAAAGTTTTATCAAAATTCTCAAAATGGTCTAAAACGGTTTCAAATGTGATTTTAAGCACTTTGATGTTTTTGTGTAATCAAGTTTCATCGAAATGCACTAAATGGTTTAAAACGTCTGCAAATGCGATTTGAAGCTATTTTGTGCACTTTGATGTTTTTGTGTGAAAAGTTTCATCGAAATGCACAAAATTGTCTAAAACGTCTCCAAATACGATATTAAGCTATTGTATGCACTTTGATGTTTTTGAGTGAAAAGTTTTTTCGAAATGCACAAAAGGGTCTAAAACGTCTCCAAATGCGATTTGGAGCTCTTTTGTGCACTTTGATGTTTTGTGTAAAAAGTTTGCTATTTTGTGCACTTTAATGTTTTGTGTGAAAAGTTTTATCGAAATGCTCAAAATTGTCTAAAACGGTTTCAAATGTGATTTTAAGCACTTTGATATTTTTGTGTAATCAAGTTTTTTCGAAATGCACAACATGGTCTAAAACGTCTCCAAATGCGATTTGAAGCTATTTTGTGCACTTTGATGTTTTTGTGTGAAAAGTTTCATCGAAATGCACAAAATGGTCTCAAACGTCTGGAAATGCGAGTTGAAGCTATTTTGTGCACTTTGTCGTTTTTGTGTGAAAAGTATATTCGAAATGCTCAAAATGGTCTAAAACGTCTCCAAATGCGATTTGAAGCTATTTTGTGATTTTAAGAACTTTGATGTTTTTGTGTGAAAAGTTTCATCGAAATGCACAAAATGGTCTAAATGCGATTTGAAGCTATTTTGTGCACTTTGATGTTTTTTTGTGAAAAGTTTCATCGAAATGCACAAAATGGTCTAAAACGTCTCCAAATACGATATTAAGCTATTGTATGTATGTTGATGTTTTTGTGTGAAAAGTTTTATCGAAATGCTCAAAATGGTCTAAAACGGTTTCAAATGTGATTTTAAGCACTTTGATGTTTTTGTGTAATCAAGTTTCATCGAAATGCACAAAATGGTCTAAAACATCTGCAAATGCGATTTTAAGCTATTTTGTGCACTTTCATGTTTTGTGTGAAAAGTTTTATCGAAATGCTCAAAATGGTCTAAAACGGTTTCAAATGTGATTTTAAGCACTTTGATATTTTTGTGTAATCAAGTTTCATCGAAATGCACCAAATTGTCTAAAACGTCTGCAAATGCGATTTGAAGCTATTTTGTGCACTTTGATGTTTTTGTGTGAAAAGTTTCATCGAAATGCACAAAATGGTCTAAAACGTCTCCAAATATGATATTAAGCTATTGTATGCACTTTGTTGTTTTTATCTGAAAAGTTTTCACGAAATGCACAAAAGATCTAAAACGTCTCTAAATGCGATTTGAAGTTATTTTGTGCACTTTAATGTTTTGTGTGAAAAGTTTTATCGAAATGCACAAAATGGTCTAAAACGTCTCCAAATGCGATTTGAAGCTATTTTGTGCACTTTGATGTTTTGTGTGAAAAGTTTCACCAAAATGCACAAAATGGTCTAAAACGTCTCCAAATCCGTTTTGAAGCTAATCTAAGCACTTTGATGTTGTTATGTTAAACAAGTTTTTTCGAAATGCACAAAATGGTCTAAAACGTCTCCAAATACGATATAAGCTCTTTTGTGCACTTTGATGTTTTGTGTAATAAGTTTTATAGAAACGCACAAAATGGTCTAAAACGGTTTCAAATGTTATTTTAAGCACTTTGATATTTTTGTTTAACCAAGTTTCATCGAAATGCACATAATGGTCTAAAACGTCTCCAAATGCGATTTGAAGCTGTTTTTGTGTGAAAAGTTTTTTCGAAATACACAAAATGGTCTAAAACGTCTCCAAATACAATTTGGAACTCTTTTGTGCACTTTGATGTTTTTTGTCAAAAGTTTTATAGAAATGCTCGAAATGGTCTAAAACGGTTTCAAATGTGATTTTAAGCACTTTGATATTTTTGTGTAATCAAGTTTCATCGAAATGCACAAAATGGTCTAAAACGTGTTCAAATGCGATTTGAAGCTATTTTGTGATTTTAAGAATTTTGATATTTTTGTGTAATCAAGTTTCATCGAATGCACAAACTGTTCTAAACCTCTCAAAATGCGATTTGAAGCTATTTTGTGCACTTTGATGTTTTTGTGTGAAAAGTTTCATCGAAATTCACAAAATTGTCTAAAACGTCTCCAATTACAATATTAAGAAATTCTATGCACTTTGATGTTTTTGAGTGAAAAGTTTTTTTCGAAATGCACAAAATGGTCTAAAACGTCTCCAAATGCGATTTGGAGCTCTTTTGTGCACTTTGATGTTTTGTGTAAAAAGTTTGCTATTTTGTGCACTTTAATGTTTTGTGTGAAAAGTTTTATCGAAATGCTCAAAATTGTCTAAAACGGTTTCAAATGTGATTTTAAGCACTTTGATATTTTTGTGTAATCAAGTTTTTTCGAAATGCACAACATGGTCTAAAACGTCTCCAAATGCGATTTGAAGCTATTTTGTGCACTTTGATGTTTTTTTGTGAAAAATTTCATCGAAATGCACAAAATGGTCTAAAACGTCTCTAAATGCGATTTGAAGTTATTTTGTGCACTTTGATGTTTTGTGTGAAAAGTTTTATCGAAATGCTCAAAATTGTCTAAAACGGTTTCAAATGTGATTTTAAGCACTTTGATATTTTTGTGTAATCAAGTTTCATCGAAATGCACAAAATGGTCTAAAACGTCTGCAAATGCGATTTAAAGCTATTTTGTGCACTTTGATGTTTTGTGTGAAAAGTTTTATCGAAATTCTCAAAATGGTCTAAAACGGTTTCAAATGTGATTTTAAGCACTTTGATGTTTTTGTGTAATCAAGTTTCATCGAAATGCACAAAATGGTTTAAAACGTCTGCAAATGCGATTTGAAGCTATTTTGTGCAATTTGATGTTTTTGTGTGAAAAGTTTCATCGAAATGCACAAAATTGTCTAAAACGTTTCCAAATACGATATTAAGCTATTGTATGCACTTTGATGTTTTTGAGTGAAAAGTTTTTTCGAAATGCACAAAATGGTCTAAAATGCGATTTGGAGCTCTTTTGTGCACTTTGATGTTTTGTGTTAAAAGTTTGCTATTTTGTGCACTTTAATGTTTTGTGTGAAAACTTTTATCGAAATGCTCAAAATTGTCTAAAACGGTTTCAAATGTGATTTTAATCACTTTGATATTTTTGTGTAATCAAGTTTTTTCGAAATGCACAATATGGTCTAAAACGTCTCCAAATGCGATTTGAAGCTATTTTGTGCACTTTGATGTTTTTGTGTGAAAAGTTTCATCGAAATGCACAAAATGGTCTAAAACGTCTCTAAATGCGATTTAAAGCTATTTTGTGCACTTTGATGTTTTTGTGTGAAAAGTTTCATCGAAATGCACAAAATGGTCTAAAACGTCTCTAAATGCGATTTGAAGCTATTTTGTGCACTTTGATGTTTTTTTGTGAAAAGTTTCATCGAAATGCACAAAATGGTCTAAAACGTCTCTAAATGCGATTTGAAGCTATTTTGTGCACTTTGTCGTTTTTGTGTGAAAAGTTTCATCGAAATGCTCAAAATGGTCTAAAACGGTTTCAAATGTGATTTTGTGCACTTTGATGTTTTTGTGTAATCAAGTTTCATCGAAATGCACAAAATGGTTTAAAACGTCTGCAAATGCGATTTGAAGCTATTTTGTGCACTTTGATGTTTTGTGTAATCCAGTTTCATCGAAATGTACAAAATTGTCTAAAACCTCTCAAAATGCGATTTGAAGCTATTTTGTGCACTTTGATGTTTTTGTGTGAAAAGTTTCATCGAAATGCACAAAATTGTCTAAAACGTCTCCAAATACGATATTAAGCTATTGTATGCACTTTGATGTTTTTGAGTGAAAAGTTTTTTCGAAATGCACAAAATGGTCTAAAACGTCTCCAAATGCGATTTGGAGCTCTTTTGTGCACTTTGATGTTTTGTGTAAAAAGTTTGCTATTTTGTGCACTTTAATGTTTTGTGTGAAAAGTCGAAATGCTCAAAATTGTCTAAAACGGTTTCAAATGTGATTTTAAGCACTTTGATATTTTTGTGTAATCAAGTTTTTTCGAAATGCACAACATGGTCTAAAACGTCTCCAAATACGATTTGAAGCTCTTTTGTGCACTTTGATGTTTTGTGTAATAAGTTTTATAGAAACGCACAAAATGGTCTAAAACGGTTTCAAATGTGATTTTAAGCACTTTGATATTTTTGTTTAACCAAGTTTCATCGAAATGCACATAATGGTCTAAAACGTCTCCAAATGCGATTTGAAGCTGTTTTTGTGTGAAAAGTTTTTTCGAAATACACAAAATGGTCTAAAACGTCTCCAAATACAATTTGGAACTCTTTTGTGCACTTTGATGTTTTGTGTCAAAAGTTTTATAGAAATGCTCGAAATGGTCTAAAACGGTTTCAAATGTGATTTTAAGCACTTTGATATTTTTGTGTAATCAAGTTTCATCGAAATGCACAAAATGGTCTAAAACGTGTTCAAATGCGATTTGAAGCTATTTTGTGATTTTAAGAATTTTGATATTTTTGTGAAATCAAGTTTCATCGAATGCACAAACTGGTCTAAACCTCTCAAAATGCGATTTGAAGCTATTTTGTGCACTTTCATGTTTTTGTGTGAAAAGTTTCATCGAAATTCACAAAATTGTCTAAAACGTCTCCAAATACAATATTAAGCAATTGTATGCACTTTGATGTTTTTGAGTGAAAAGTTTTTTTCGAAATGCACAAAATGGTCTAAAACGTCTCCAAATGCGATTTGGAGCTCTTTTGTGCACTTTGATGTTTTGTGTAAAAAGTTTGCTATTTTGTGCACTTTAATGTTTTGTGTGAAAAGTTTTATCGAAATGCTCATAATTGTTTAAAACGGTTTCAAATGTGATTTTAAGCACTTTAATATTTTTGTGTAATCAAGTTTTTTCGAAATGCACAACATGGTCTAAAACGTCTCCAAATGCGATTTGAAGCTATTTTGTGCACTTTGATGTTTTTTTGTGAAAAATTTCATCGAAATGCACAAAATGGTCTAAAACGTCTCTAAATGCGATTTGAAGTTATTTTGTGCACTTTGATGTTTTGTGTGAAAAGTTTTATCGAAATGCTCAAAATTGTCTAAAACGGTTTCAAATGTGATTTTAAGCACTTTGATATTTTTGTGTAATCAAGTTTCATCGAAATGCACAAAATGGTCTAAAACGTCTGCAAATGCGATTTAAAGCTATTTTGTGCACTTTATTGTTTTGTGTGAAAAGTTTTATCGAAATTCTCTAAATGGTCTAAAACGGTTTCAAATGTGATTTTAAGCACTTTGATGTTTTTGTGTAATCAAGTTTCATCGAAATGCACAAAATGGTTTAAAACGTCTGCAAATGCGATTTGAAGCTATTTTGTGCACTTTGATGTTTTTGTGTGAAAAGTTTCATCGAAATGCACAAAATTGTCTAAAACGTTTCCAAATACGATATTAAGCTATTGTATGCACTTTGATGTTTTTGAGTGAAAAGTTTTTTCGAAATGCACAAAATGGTCTAAAACGTCTCCAAATGCGATTTGGAGCTCTTTTGTGCACTTTGATGTTTTGTGTAAAAAGTTTGCTATTTTGTGCACTTTAATGTTTTGTGTGAAAACTTTTATCGAAATGCTCAAAATTGTCTAAAACGGTTTCAAATGTGATTTTAATCACTTTGATATTTTTGTGTAATCAAGTTTTTTCGAAATGCACAATATGGTCTAAAACGTCTCCAAATGCGATTTGAAGCTATTTTGTGCACTTTGATGTTTTTGTGTGAAAAGTTTCATCGAAATGCACAAAATGGTCTAAAACGTCTCTAAATGCGATTTGAAGCTATTTTGTGCACTTTGATGTTTTTGTGTGAAAAGTTTCATCGAAATGCACAAAATGGTCTAAAACGTCTCTAAATGCGATTTGAAGCTATTTTGTGCACTTTGATGTTTTTTTGTGAAAAGTTTCATCGAAATGCACAAAATGGTCTAAAACGTCTCTAAATGCGATTTGAAGCTATTTTGTGCACTTTGTCGTTTTTGTGTGAAAAGTTTCATCGAAATGCTCAAAATGGTCTAAAACGTCTCCAAATGCGATTTGAAGCAATTTTGTGCACTTTGATGTTTTTGTGTGAAAAGTTTCATCGAAATGCACAAAATGGTCTAAAACGTCTGCAAATGCGATTTGAAGCTATTTTGTGCACTTTGTCGTTTTTGTGTGAAAAGTTTTTTCGAAATGCACAAAATGGTCTAAAACGTCTCCAATTGCGATTTGAAGTTATTTTGTGCACTTTGATGTTTTGTGTGAAAAGTTTTATCGAAATGCTCAAAATGGTCTAAAACGGTTTCAAATGTGATTTTAAGCACTTTGATATTTTTGTGTAATCAAGTTTCATCGAAATGCACAAAATGGTCTAAAACGTCTGCAAATGCGATTTAAAGCTATTTTGTGCACTTTAATGTTTTGTGTGAAAAGTTTTATCAAAATTCTCAAAATGGTCTAAAACGGTTTCAAATGTGATTTTAAGCACTTTGATGTTTTTGTGTAATCAAGTTTCATCGAAATGCAATAAATGGTTTAAAACGTCTGCAAATGCGATTTGAAGCTATTTTGTGCACTTTGATGTTTTTGTGTGAAAAGTTTCATCGAAATGCACAAAATTGTCTAAAACGTCTCCAAATACGATATTAAGCTATTGTATGCACTTTGATGTTTTTGAGTGAAAAGTTTTTTCGAAATGCACAAAAGGGTCTAAAACGTCTCCAAATGCGATTTGGAGCTCTTTTGTGCACTTTGATGTTTTGTGTAAAAAGTTTGCTATTTTGTGCACTTTAATGTTTTGTGTGAAAAGTTTTATCGAAATGCTCAAAATTGTCTAAAACGGTTTCAAATGTGATTTTAAGCACTTTGATATTTTTGTGTAATCAAGTTTTTTCGAAATGCACAACATGGTCTTAAACGTCTCCAAATGCGATTTGAAGCTATTTTGTGCACTTTGATGTTTTTGTGTGAAAAGTTTCATCGAAATGCACAAAATGGTCTAAAACGTCTCTAAATGCGATTTGAAGCTATTTTGTGCACTTGGATGTTTTTGTGTGAAAAGTTTCATCGAAATGCACAAAATGGTCTAAAACGTCTCTAAATGCGATTTGAAGCTATTTTGTGCACTTTGTCGTTTTTGTGTGAAAAGTTTCATCGAAATGTACAAAATTGTCTAAAACCTCTCAAAATGCGATTTGAAGCTATTTTGTGCACTTTGATGTTTTTGTGTGAAAAGTTTCATCGAAATGCACAAAATGGTCTAAAACGTCTCTAAATGCGATTTGAAGCTATTTTGTGCACTTTGTCGTTTTTGTGTGAAAAGTTTCATCGAAATGCTCAAAATGGTCTAAAACGTCTCCAAATGCGATTTGAAGCAATTTTGTGCAATTTGATGTTTTTGTGTGAAAAGTTTCATCGAAATGCACAAAATGGTCTAAAACGTCTGCAAATGCGATTTGAAGCTATTTTGTGCACTTTGATGTTTTTTTGTGAAAAGTTTCATCGAAATGCACAAAATTGTCTAAAACGTCTCTAAATGCGATTTGAAGCTATTTTGTGTACTTTGTCGTTTTTGTGTGAAAAGTTTCATCGAAATGCTCAAAATGGTCTAAAACGTCTCCAAATGCGATTTGAAGCAATTTTGTGCACTTTGATGTTTTTGTGTGAAAAGTTTCATCGAAATGCACAAAATGGTCTAAAACGTCTGCAAATGCGATTTGAAGCTATTTTGTGCACTTTGTCGTTTTTGTGTGAAAAATTTTTTCGAAATGCACAAAATGGTCTAAAACGTCTCCAATTGCGATTTGAAGTTATTTTGTGCACTTTGATGTTTTGTGTGAAAAGTTTTATCGAAATGCTCAAAATGGTCTAAAACGGTTTCAAATGTGATTTTAAGCACTTTGATATTTTTGTGTAATCAAGTTTCATCGAAATGCACAAAATGGTCTAAAACGTCTGCAAATGCGATTTAAAGCTATTTTGTGCACTTTAATGTTTTGTGTGAAAAGTTTTATCGAAATTCTCAAAATGGTCTAAAACGGTTTCAAATGTGATTTTAAGAACTTTGATGTTTTTGTGTAATCAAGTTTCATCGAAATGCACTAAATGGTTTAAAACGTCTGCAAATGCGATTTGAAGCTATTTTGTGCACTTTGATGTTTTTGTGTGAAAAGTTTCATCGAAATGCACAAAATTGTCTAAAACGTCTCCAAATACGATATTAAGCTATTGTATGCACTTTGATGTTTTTGAGTGAAAAGTTTTTTCGAAATGCACAAAATGGTCTAAAACGTCTCCAAATGCGATTTGGAGCTCTTTTGTGCACTTTAATGTTTTGTGTAAAAAGTTTGCTATTTTGTGCACTTTAATGTTTTTGTGTGAAAAGTTTCATCGAAATGCACAAAATGGTCTCAAACGTCTGGAAATGCGAGTTAAAGCTATTATGTGCACTTTGTCGTTTTTGTGTGAAAAGTATATTCGAAATGCTCCAAATGGTCTAAAACGTCTCCAAATGCGATTTGAAGCTATTTTGTGATTTTAAGAACTTTGATGTTTTTGTGTGAAAAGTTTCATCGAAATGCACAAAATGGTCTAAATGCGATTTGAAGCTATTTTGTGCACTTTGATGTTTTTTTGTGAAAAGTTTCATCGAAATGCACAAAATGGTCTAAAACGTCTCCAAATACGATATTAAGCTATTGTATGTATGTTGATGTTTTTGTGTGAAAAGTTTTATCGAAATGCTCAAAATGGTCTAAAACGGTTTCAAATGTGATTTTAAGCACTTTGATGTTTTTGTGTAATCAAGTTTCATCGAAATGCACAAAATGGTCTAAAACATCTGCAAATGCGATTTTAAGCTATTTTGTGCACTTTCATGTTTTGTGTGAAAAGTTTTATCGAAATGCTCAAAATGGTCTAAAACGGTTTCAAATGTGATTTTAAGCACTTTGATATTTTTGTGTAATCAAGTTTCATCGAAATGCACCAAATTGTCTAAAACGTCTGCAAATGCGATTTGAAGCTATTTTGTGCACTTTGATGTTTTTGTGTGAAAAGTTTCACCAAAATGCACAAAATGGTCTAAAACGTCTCCAAATATGATATTAAGCTATTGTATGCACTTTGTTGTTTTTATCTGAAAAGTTTTCACGAAATGCACAAAATGATCTAAAACGTCTCTAAATGCGATTTGAAGTTATTTTGTGCACTTTAATGTTTTGTGTGAAAAGTTTTATCGAAATGCACAAAATGGTCTAAAACGTCTCCAAATGCGATTTGAAGCTATTTTTTGCACTTTGATGTTTTGTGTGAAAAGTTTCACCAAAATGCACAAAATGGTCTAAAACGTCTCCAAATCCGTTTTGAAGCTAATCTAAGCACTTTGATGTTGTTATGTTAAACAAGTTTTTTCGAAATGCACAAAATGGTCTAAAACGTCTCCAAATACGATTTGAAGCTCTTTTGTGCACTTTGATGTTTTGTGTAATAAGTTTTATAGAAACGCACAAAATGGTCTAAAACGGTTTCAAATGTGATTTTAAGCACTTTGATATTTTTGTTTAACCAAGTTTCATCGAAATGCACATAATGGTCTAAAACGTCTCCAAATGCGATTTGAAGCTGTTTTTGTGTGAAAAGTTTTTTCGAAATACACAAAATGGTCTAAAACGTCTCCAAATACGATTTGGAACTCTTTTGTGCACTTTGATGTTTTGTGTCAAAAGTTTTATAGAAATGCCCGAAATGGTCTAAAACGGTTTCAAATGTGATTTTAAGCACTTTGATATTTTTGTGTAATCAAGTTTCATCGAAATGCACAAAATGGTCTAAAACGTGTTCAAATGCGATTTGAAGCTATTTTGTGATTTTAAGAACTTTGATATTTTTGTGTAATCAAGTTTCATCGAATGCACAAACTGGTCTAAACCTCTCAAAATGCGATTTGAAGCTATTTTGTGCACATTGATGTTTTTTTGTGAAAAGTTTCATCGAAATGCACAAAACGGTCTAAAACGTCTCTAAATGCGATTTGAAGTTATTTTGTGCACTTTGATGTTTTGTGTGAAAAGTTTTATCGAAATGCTCAAAATGGTCTAAAACGGTTTCAAATTTGATTTTAAGCACTTTGATATTTTTGTGTAATCAAGTTTCATCGAAATGCACAAAATGGTTTAAAACGTCTGCAAATGCGATTTGAAGCTATTTTGTGCACTTTGATGTTTTTGTGTGAAAAGTTTCATCGAAATGCACAAAATTGTCTAAAACGTTTCCAAATACGATATTAAGCTATTGTATGCACTTTGATGTTTTTGAGTGAAAAGTTTTTTCGAAATGCACAAAATGGTCTAAAACGTCTCCAAATGCGATTTGGAGCTCTTTTGTGCACTTTGATGTTTTGTGTAAAAAGTTTGCTATTTTGTGCACTTTAATGTTTTGTGTGAAAAGTTTTATCGAAATGCTCAAAATTGTCTAAAACGGTTTCAAATGTGATTTTAATCACTTTGATATTTTTGTGTAATCAAGTTTTTTCGAAATGCACAACATGGTCTAAAACGTCTCCAAATGCGATTTGAAGCTATTTTGTGCACTTTGATGTTTTTGTGTGAAAAGTTTCATCGAAATGCACAAAATGGTCTAAAACGTCTCTAAATGCGATTTGAAGCTATTTTGTGCACTTTGTCGTTTTTGTGTGAAAAGTTTCATCGAAATGCTCAAAATGGTCTAAAACGTCTCCAAATGCGATTTGAAGCTATATTGTGCACTTTGTCGTTTTTGTGTGAAAAGTTTCATCGAAATGCTCAAAATGGTCTAAAACGTCTCTAAATGCGATTTGAAGCTATTTTGTGCACTTTGATGTTTTTTTGTGAAAAGTTTCATCGAAATGCACAAAATGGTCTAAAACGTCTCTAAATGCGATTTGAAGCTATTTTGTGCACTTTGATGTTTTTGTGTGAAAAGTTTCATCGAAATGCACAAAATGGTCTAAAACGTCTCTAAATGCGATTTGAAGCTATTTTGTGCACTTTGATGTTTTTTTGTGAAAAGTTTCACCGAAATGCACAAAATGGACTAAAACGTCTCTAAATGCGATTTGAAGCTATTTTGTGCACTTTGTCGTTTTTGTGTGAAAAGTTTCATCGAAATGCTCAAAATGGTCTAAAACGTCTCCAAATGCGATTTGAAGAAATTTTGTGCACTTTGATGTTTTTGTGTGAAAAGTTTCATCGAAATGCACAAAATGGTCTAAAACGTCTGCAAATGCGATTTGAAGCTATTTTGTGCACTTTGATGTTTTGTGTAATCCAGTTTCATCGAAATGTACAAAATTGTCTAAAACGTCTCTAAATGCGATTTGAAGCTATTTTGTGCACTTTGTCGTTTTTGTGTGAAAAGTTTTTTCGAAATGCACAAAATGGTCTAAAACGTGTCCAAATGCGATTTGAAGTTATTTTGTGCACTTTGATGTTTTGTGTGAAAAGTTTTATCGAAATGCTCAAAATGGTCTAAAACGGTTTCAAATGTGATTTTAAGCACCTTGATATTTTTGTGTAATCAAGTTTCATCGAAATGCACAAAATGGTCTAAAACGTCTGCAAATGCGATTTGAAGCTATTTTGTGCACTTTGATGGTTTGGGTGAAAAGTTTCATCGAAATTCACAAAATGGTCAAAAATGTCTCCAAATGCGATTTGAAGCTATTTTGTGCACTTTGTTGTTTTGTGTGAAAAGTTTCATCGAAATGCACAAAATGGTCTAAAACGGTTTCAAATGTGATTTTAAGCACTTTGATATTTTTGTGTAATCAAGTTTTTTCGAAATGCACAACATGGTCTAAAACGTCTCCAAATGCGATTTGAAGTTGTTTCGTTCACTTTGATGTTTTTGTTTGAAAAGTTTCATCGAAATGCACAAAATGGTCTAAAACGTCTCTAAATGCGATTTGAACCTATTTTGTGCACTTTGATGTTTTTGTGTGAAAAGTTTCATCGAAATGCACAAAATGGTCTAAAACGTCTCTAAATGCGATTTGAAGCTATTTTGTGCACTTTGTCGTTTTTGTGTGAAAAGTTTCATCGAAATGCTCAAAATGGTCTAAAACGTCTCCAAATGCGATTTGAAGCTATTTTGTGCACTTCGATGTTTTTTTCTGAAAAGTTTCATCGAAATGCACAAAATGGTCTAAAACGTCTCTAAATGCGATTTGAAGCTATTTTGTGCACTTTGATGTTTTTGTGTGAAAAGTTTCATCGAAATGCACAAAATGGTCTTAAACGTCTCTAAATGCGATTTGAAGCTATTTTGTGCACTTTGTCGTTTTTGTGTGAAAAGTTTCATCGAAATGCTCAAAATGGTCTAAAACGTCTCCAAATGCGATTTGAAGCAATTTTGTGCACTTTGATGTTTTTGTGTGAAAAGTTTCATCGAAATGCACAAAATGGTCTAAAACGTCAGCAAATGCGATTTGAAGCTATTTTGTGCACTTTGATGTTTTTTTGTGAAAAGTTTCATCGAAAGGCACAAAATTGTCTAAAACGTCTCTAAATGCGATTTGAAGCTATTTTGTGCACTTTGTCGTTTTTGTGTGAAAAGTTTCATCGAAATGCTCAAAATGGTCTAAAACGTCTCCAAATGCGATTTGAAGCAATTTTGTGCACTTTGATGTTTTTGTGTGAAAAGTTTTTTCGAAATGCACAAAATGGTCTAAAACGTCTCCAAATGCGATTTGAAGCAATTTTGTGCACTTTGATGTTTTGTGTAATCCAGTTTCATCGAAATGTACAAAATTGTCTAAAACCTCTCAAAATGCGATTTGAAGCTATTTTGTGCACTTTGATGTTTTTGTGTGAAAAGTTTCATCGAAATGCACAAAATTGTCTAAAACGTCTCCAAATACGATATTAAGCTATTGTATGCACTTTGATGTTTTTGAGTGAAAAGTTTTTTCGAAATGCACAAAATGGTCTAAAACGTCTCCAAATGCGATTTGGAGCTCTTTTGTGCACTTTGATGTTTTGTGTAAAAAGTTTGCTATTTTGTGCACTTTAATGTTTTGTGTGAAAAGTTTTATCGAAATGCTCAAAATTGTCTAAAACGGTTTCAAATGTGATTTTAAGCACTTTGATATTTTTGTGTAATCAAGTTTTTTCGAAATGCACAACATGGTCTAAAACGTCTCCAAATGCGATTTGAAGCTATTTTGTGCACTTTGATGTTTTTGTGTGAAAAGTTTCATCGAAATGCACAAAATGGTCTCAAACGTCTGGAAATGCGAGTTGAAGCTATTTTGTGCACTTTGTCGTTTTTGTGTGAAAAGTATATTCGAAATGCTCAAAATGGTCTAAAACGTCTCCAAATGCGATTTGAAGCTATTTTGTGATTTTAAGAACTTTGATGTTTTTGTGTGAAAAGTTTCATCGAAATGCACAAAATGGTCTAAATGCGATTTGAAGCTATTTTGTGCACTTTGATGTTTTTTTGTGAAAAGTTTCATCGAAATGCACAAAATGGTCTAAAACGTCTCCAAATACGATATTAAGCTATTGTATGTATGTTGATGTTTTTGTGTGAAAAGTTTTATCGAAATGCTCAAAATGGTCTAAAACGGTTTCAAATGTGATTTTAAGCACTTTGATGTTTTTGTGTAATCAAGTTTCATCGAAATGCACAAAATGGTCTAAAACATCTGCAAATGCGATTTTAAGCTATTTTGTGCACTTTCATGTTTTGTGTGAAAAGTTTTATCGAAATGCTCAAAATGGTCTAAAACGGTTTCAAATGTGATTTTAAGCACTTTGATATTTTTGTGTAATCAAGTTTCATCGAAATGCACCAAATTGTCTAAAACGTCTGCAAATGCGATTTGAAGCTATTTTGTGCACTTTGATGTTTTTGTGTGAAAAGTTTCATCGAAATGCACAAAATGGTCTAAAACGTCTCCAAATATGATATTAAGCTATTGTATGCACTTTGTTGTTTTTATCTGAAAAGTTTTCACGAAATGCACAAAAGATCTAAAACGTCTCTAAATGCGATTTGAAGTTATTTTGTGCACTTTAATGTTTTGTGTGAAAAGTTTTATCGAAATGCACAAAATGGTCTAAAACGTCTCCAAATGCGATTTGAAGCTATTTTGTGCACTTTGATGTTTTGTGTGAAAAGTTTCACCAAAATGCACAAAATGGTCTAAAACGTCTCCAAATCCGTTTTGAAGCTAATCTAAGCACTTTGATGTTGTTATGTTAAACAAGTTTTTTCGAAATGCACAAAATGGTCTAAAACGTCTCCAAATACGATATAAGCTCTTTTGTGCACTTTGATGTTTTGTGTAATAAGTTTTATAGAAACGCACAAAATGGTCTAAAACGGTTTCAAATGTTATTTTAAGCACTTTGATATTTTTGTTTAACCAAGTTTCATCGAAATGCACATAATGGTCTAAAACGTCTCCAAATGCGATTTGAAGCTGTTTTTGTGTGAAAAGTTTTTTCGAAATACACAAAATGGTCTAAAACGTCTCCAAATACAATTTGGAACTCTTTTGTGCACTTTGATGTTTTTTGTCAAAAGTTTTATAGAAATGCTCGAAATGGTCTAAAACGGTTTCAAATGTGATTTTAAGCACTTTGATATTTTTGTGTAATCAAGTTTCATCGAAATGCACAAAATGGTCTAAAACGTGTTCAAATGCGATTTGAAGCTATTTTGTGATTTTAAGAATTTTGATATTTTTGTGTAATCAAGTTTCATCGAATGCACAAACTGGTCTAAACCTCTCAAAATGCGATTTGAAGCTATTTTGTGCACTTTGATGTTTTTGTGTGAAAAGTTTCATCGAAATTCACAAAATTGTCTAAAACGTCTCCAATTACAATATTAAGAAATTCTATGCACTTTGATGTTTTTGAGTGAAAAGTTTTTTTCGAAATGCACAAAATGGTCTAAAACGTCTCCAAATGCGATTTGGAGCTCTTTTGTGCACTTTGATGTTTTGTGTAAAAAGTTTGCTATTTTGTGCACTTTAATGTTTTGTGTGAAAAGTTTTATCGAAATGCTCAAAATTGTCTAAAACGGTTTCAAATGTGATTTTAAGCACTTTGATATTTTTGTGTAATCAAGTTTTTTCGAAATGCACAACATGGTCTAAAACGTCTCCAAATGCGATTTGAAGCTATTTTGTGCACTTTGATGTTTTTTTGTGAAAAATTTCATCGAAATGCACAAAATGGTCTAAAACGTCTCTAAATGCGATTTGAAGTTATTTTGTGCACTTTGATGTTTTGTGTGAAAAGTTTTATCGAAATGCTCAAAATTGTCTAAAACGGTTTCAAATGTGATTTTAAGCACTTTGATATTTTTGTGTAATCAAGTTTCATCGAAATGCACAAAATGGTCTAAAACGTCTGCAAATGCGATTTAAAGCTATTTTGTGCACTTTGATGTTTTGTGTGAAAAGTTTTATCGAAATTCTCAAAATGGTCTAAAACGGTTTCAAATGTGATTTTAAGCACTTTGATGTTTTTGTGTAATCAAGTTTCATCGAAATGCACAAAATGGTTTAAAACGTCTGCAAATGCGATTTGAAGCTATTTTGTGCAATTTGATGTTTTTGTGTGAAAAGTTTCATCGAAATGCACAAAATTGTCTAAAACGTTTCCAAATACGATATTAAGCTATTGTATGCACTTTGATGTTTTTGAGTGAAAAGTTTTTTCGAAATGCACAAAATGGTCTAAAATGCGATTTGGAGCTCTTTTGTGCACTTTGATGTTTTGTGTTAAAAGTTTGCTATTTTGTGCACTTTAATGTTTTGTGTGAAAACTTTTATCGAAATGCTCAAAATTGTCTAAAACGGTTTCAAATGTGATTTTAATCACTTTGATATTTTTGTGTAATCAAGTTTTTTCGAAATGCACAATATGGTCTAAAACGTCTCCAAATGCGATTTGAAGCTATTTTGTGCACTTTGATGTTTTTGTGTGAAAAGTTTCATCGAAATGCACAAAATGGTCTAAAACGTCTCTAAATGCGATTTAAAGCTATTTTGTGCACTTTGATGTTTTTGTGTGAAAAGTTTCATCGAAATGCACAAAATGGTCTAAAACGTCTCTAAATGCGATTTCAAGCTATTTTGTGCACTTTGATGTTTTTTTGTGAAAAGTTTCATCGAAATGCACAAAATGGTCTAAAACGTCTCTAAATGCGATTTGAAGCTATTTTGTGCACTTTGTCGTTTTTGTGTGAAAAGTTTCATCGAAATGCTCAAAATGGTCTAAAACGGTTTCAAATGTGATTTTGTGCACTTTGATGTTTTTGTGTAATCAAGTTTCATCGAAATGCACAAAATGGTTTAAAACGTCTGCAAATGCGATTTGAAGCTATTTTGTGCACTTTGATGTTTTGTGTAATCCAGTTTCATCGAAATGTACAAAATTGTCTAAAACCTCTCAAAATGCGATTTGAAGCTATTTTGTGCACTTTGATGTTTTTGTGTGAAAAGTTTCATCGAAATGCACAAAATTGTCTAAAACGTCTCCAAATACGATATTAAGCTATTGTATGCACTTTGATGTTTTTGAGTGAAAAGTTTTTTCGAAATGCACAAAATGGTCTAAAACGTCTCCAAATGCGATTTGGAGCTCTTTTGTGCACTTTGATGTTTTGTGTAAAAAGTTTGCTATTTTGTGCACTTTAATGTTTTGTGTGAAAAGTCGAAATGCTCAAAATTGTCTAAAACGGTTTCAAATGTGATTTTAAGCACTTTGATATTTTTGTGTAATCAAGTTTTTTCGAAATGCACAACATGGTCTAAAACGTCTCCAAATACGATTTGAAGCTCTTTTGTGCACTTTGATGTTTTGTGTAATAAGTTTTATAGAAACGCACAAAATGGTCTAAAACGGTTTCAAATGTGATTTTAAGCACTTTGATATTTTTGTTTAACCAAGTTTCATCGAAATGCACATAATGGTCTAAAACGTCTCCAAATGCGATTTGAAGCTGTTTTTGTGTGAAAAGTTTTTTCGAAATACACAAAATGGTCTAAAACGTCTCCAAATACAATTTGGAACTCTTTTGTGCACTTTGATGTTTTGTGTCAAAAGTTTTATAGAAATGCTCGAAATGGTCTAAAACGGTTTCAAATGTGATTTTAAGCACTTTGATATTTTTGTGTAATCAAGTTTCATCGAAATGCACAAAATGGTCTAAAACGTGTTCAAATGCGATTTGAAGCTATTTTGTGATTTTAAGAATTTTGATATTTTTGTGAAATCAAGTTTCATCGAATGCACAAACTGGTCTAAACCTCTCAAAATGCGATTTGAAGCTATTTTGTGCACTTTCATGTTTTTGTGTGAAAAGTTTCATCGAAATTCACAAAATTGTCTAAAACGTCTCCAAATACAATATTAAGCAATTGTATGCACTTTGATGTTTTTGAGTGAAAAGTTTTTTTCGAAATGCACAAAATGGTCTAAAACGTCTCCAAATGCGATTTGGAGCTCTTTTGTGCACTTTGATGTTTTGTGTAAAAAGTTTGCTATTTTGTGCACTTTAATGTTTTGTGTGAAAAGTTTTATCGAAATGCTCATAATTGTTTAAAACGGTTTCAAATGTGATTTTAAGCACTTTAATATTTTTGTGTAATCAAGTTTTTTCGAAATGCACAACATGGTCTAAAACGTCTCCAAATGCGATTTGAAGCTATTTTGTGCACTTTGATGTTTTTTTGTGAAAAATTTCATCGAAATGCACAAAATGGTCTAAAACGTCTCTAAATGCGATTTGAAGTTATTTTGTGCACTTTGATGTTTTGTGTGAAAAGTTTTATCGAAATGCTCAAAATTGTCTAAAACGGTTTCAAATGTGATTTTAAGCACTTTGATATTTTTGTGTAATCAAGTTTCATCGAAATGCACAAAATGGTCTAAAACGTCTGCAAATGCGATTTAAAGCTATTTTGTGCACTTTATTGTTTTGTGTGAAAAGTTTTATCGAAATTCTCAAAATGGTCTAAAACGGTTTCAAATGTGATTTTAAGCACTTTGATGTTTTTGTGTAATCAAGTTTCATCGAAATGCACAAAATGGTTTAAAACGTCTGCAAATGCGATTTGAAGCTATTTTGTGCACTTTGATGTTTTTGTGTGAAAAGTTTCATCGAAATGCACAAAATTGTCTAAAACGTTTCCAAATACGATATTAAGCTATTGTATGCACTTTGATGTTTTTGAGTGAAAAGTTTTTTCGAAATGCACAAAATGGTCTAAAACGTCTCCAAATGCGATTTGGAGCTCTTTTGTGCACTTTGATGTTTTGTGTAAAAAGTTTGCTATTTTGTGCACTTTAATGTTTTGTGTGAAAACTTTTATCGAAATGCTCAAAATTGTCTAAAACGGTTTCAAATGTGATTTTAATCACTTTGATATTTTTGTGTAATCAAGTTTTTTCGAAATGCACAATATGGTCTAAAACGTCTCCAAATGCGATTTGAAGCTATTTTGTGCACTTTGATGTTTTTGTGTGAAAAGTTTCATCGAAATGCACAAAATGGTCTAAAACGTCTCTAAATGCGATTTGAAGCTATTTTGTGCACTTTGATGTTTTTGTGTGAAAAGTTTCATCGAAATGCACAAAATGGTCTAAAACGTCTCTAAATGCGATTTGAAGCTATTTTGTGCACTTTGATGTTTTTTTGTGAAAAGTTTCATCGAAATGCACAAAATGGTCTAAAACGTCTCTAAATGCGATTTGAAGCTATTTTGTGCACTTTGTCGTTTTTGTGTGAAAAGTTTCATCGAAATGCTCAAAATGGTCTAAAACGTCTCCAAATGCGATTTGAAGCAATTTTGTGCACTTTGATGTTTTTGTGTGAAAAGTTTCATCGAAATGCACAAAATGGTCTAAAACGTCTGCAAATGCGATTTGAAGCTATTTTGTGCACTTTGTCGTTTTTGTGTGAAAAGTTTTTTCGAAATGCACAAAATGGTCTAAAACGTCTCCAATTGCGATTTGAAGTTATTTTGTGCACTTTGATGTTTTGTGTGAAAAGTTTTATCGAAATGCTCAAAATGGTCTAAAACGGTTTCAAATGTGATTTTAAGCACTTTGATATTTTTGTGTAATCAAGTTTCATCGAAATGCACAAAATGGTCTAAAACGTCTGCAAATGCGATTTAAAGCTATTTTGTGCACTTTAATGTTTTGTGTGAAAAGTTTTATCAAAATTCTCAAAATGGTCTAAAACGGTTTCAAATGTGATTTTAAGCACTTTGATGTTTTTGTGTAATCAAGTTTCATCGAAATGCAATAAATGGTTTAAAACGTCTGCAAATGCGATTTGAAGCTATTTTGTGCACTTTGATGTTTTTGTGTGAAAAGTTTCATCGAAATGCACAAAATTGTCTAAAACGTCTCCAAATACGATATTAAGCTATTGTATGCACTTTGATGTTTTTGAGTGAAAAGTTTTTTCGAAATGCACAAAAGGGTCTAAAACGTCTCCAAATGCGATTTGGAGCTCTTTTGTGCACTTTGATGTTTTGTGTAAAAAGTTTGCTATTTTGTGCACTTTAATGTTTTGTGTGAAAAGTTTTATCGAAATGCTCAAAATTGTCTAAAACGGTTTCAAATGTGATTTTAAGCACTTTGATATTTTTGTGTAATCAAGTTTTTTCGAAATGCACAACATGGTCTTAAACGTCTCCAAATGCGATTTGAAGCTATTTTGTGCACTTTGATGTTTTTGTGTGAAAAGTTTCATCGAAATGCACAAAATGGTCTAAAACGTCTCTAAATGCGATTTGAAGCTATTTTGTGCACTTTGATGTTTTTGTGTGAAAAGTTTCATCGAAATGCACAAAATGGTCTAAAACGTCTCTAAATGCGATTTGAAGCTATTTTGTGCACTTTGTCGTTTTTGTGTGAAAAGTTTCATCGAAATGTACAAAATTGTCTAAAACCTCTCAAAATGCGATTTGAAGCTATTTTGTGCACTTTGATGTTTTTGTGTGAAAAGTTTCATCGAAATGCACAAAATGGTCTAAAACGTCTCTAAATGCGATTTGAAGCTATTTTGTGCACTTTGTCGTTTTTGTGTGAAAAGTTTCATCGAAATGCTCAAAATGGTCTAAAACGTCTCCAAATGCGATTTGAAGCAATTTTGTGCAAATTGATGTTTTTGTGTGAAAAGTTTCATCGAAATGCACAAAATGGTCTAAAACGTCTGCAAATGCGATTTGAAGCTATTTTGTGCACTTTGACGTTTTTTTGTGAAAAGTTTCATCGAAATGCACAAAATTGTCTAAAACGTCTCTAAATGCGATTTGAAGCTATTTTGTGTACTTTGTCGTTTTTGTGTGAAAAGTTTCATCGAAATGCTCAAAATGGTCTAAAACGTCTCCAAATGCGATTTGAAGCAATTTTGTGCACTTTGATGTTTTTGTGTGAAAAGTTTCATCGAAATGCACAAAATGGTCTAAAACGTCTGCAAATGCGATTTGAAGCTATTTTGTGCACTTTGTCGTTTTTGTGTGAAAAATTTTTTCGAAATGCACAAAATGGTCTAAAACGTCTCCAATTGCGATTTGAAGTTATTTTGTGCACTTTGATGTTTTGTGTGAAAAGTTTTATCGAAATGCTCAAAATGGTCTAAAACGGTTTCAAATGTGATTTTAAGCACTTTGATATTTTTGTGTAATCAAGTTTCATCGAAATGCACAAAATGGTCTAAAACGTCTGCAAATGCGATTTAAAGCTATTTTGTGCACTTTAATGTTTTGTGTGAAAAGTTTTATCGAAATTCTCAAAATGGTCTAAAACGGTTTCAAATGTGATTTTAAGAACTTTGATGTTTTTGTGTAATCAAGTTTCATCGAAATGCACTAAATGGTTTAAAACGTCTGCAAATGCGATTTGAAGCTATTTTGTGCACTTTGATGTTTTTGTGTGAAAAGTTTCATCGAAATGCACAAAATTGTCTAAAACGTCTCCAAATACGATATTAAGCTATTGTATGCACTTTGATGTTTTTGAGTGAAAAGTTTTTTCGAAATGCACAAAATGGTCTAAAACGTCTCCAAATGCGATTTGGAGCTCTTTTGTGCACTTTAATGTTTTGTGTAAAAAGTTTGCTATTTTGTGCACTTTAATGTTTTTGTGTGAAAAGTTTCATCGAAATGCACAAAATGGTCTCAAACGTCTGGAAATGCGAGTTAAAGCTATTATGTGCACTTTGTCGTTTTTGTGTGAAAAGTATATTCGAAATGCTCCAAATGGTCTAAAACGTCTCCAAATGCGATTTGAAGCTATTTTGTGATTTTAAGAACTTTGATGTTTTTGTGTGAAAAGTTTCATCGAAATGCACAAAATGGTCTAAATGCGATTTGAAGCTATTTTGTGCACTTTGATGTTTTTTTGTGAAAAGTTTCATCGAAATGCACAAAATGGTCTAAAACGTCTCCAAATACGATATTAAGCTATTGTATGTATGTTGATGTTTTTGTGTGAAAAGTTTTATCGAAATGCTCAAAATGGTCTAAAACGGTTTCAAATGTGATTTTAAGCACTTTGATGTTTTTGTGTAATCAAGTTTCATCGAAATGCACAAAATGGTCTAAAACATCTGCAAATGCGATTTTAAGCTATTTTGTGCACTTTCATGTTTTGTGTGAAAAGTTTTATCGAAATGCTCAAAATGGTCTAAAACGGTTTCAAATGTGATTTTAAGCACTTTGATATTTTTGTGTAATCAAGTTTCATCGAAATGCACCAAATTGTCTAAAACGTCTGCAAATGCGATTTGAAGCTATTTTGTGCACTTTGATGTTTTTGTGTGAAAAGTTTCACCAAAATGCACAAAATGGTCTAAAACGTCTCCAAATATGATATTAAGCTATTGTATGCACTTTGTTGTTTTTATCTGAAAAGTTTTCACGAAATGCACAAAATGATCTAAAACGTCTCTAAATGCGATTTGAAGTTATTTTGTGCACTTTAATGTTTTGTGTGAAAAGTTTTATCGAAATGCACAAAATGGTCTAAAACGTCTCCAAATGCGATTTGAAGCTATTTTTTGCACTTTGATGTTTTGTGTGAAAAGTTTCACCAAAATGCACAAAATGGTCTAAAACGTCTCCAAATCCGTTTTGAAGCTAATCTAAGCACTTTGATGTTGTTATGTTAAACAAGTTTTTTCGAAATGCACAAAATGGTCTAAAACGTCTCCAAATACGATTTGAAGCTCTTTTGTGCACTTTGATGTTTTGTGTAATAAGTTTTATAGAAACGCACAAAATGGTCTAAAACGGTTTCAAATGTGATTTTAAGCACTTTGATATTTTTGTTTAACCAAGTTTCATCGAAATGCACATAATGGTCTAAAACGTCTCCAAATGCGATTTGAAGCTGTTTTTGTGTGAAAAGTTTTTTCGAAATACACAAAATGGTCTAAAACGTCTCCAAATACGATTTGGAACTCTTTTGTGCACTTTGATGTTTTGTGTCAAAAGTTTTATAGAAATGCCCGAAATGGTCTAAAACGGTTTCAAATGTGATTTTAAGCACTTTGATATTTTTGTGTAATCAAGTTTCATCGAAATGCACAAAATGGTCTAAAACGTGTTCAAATGCGATTTGAAGCTATTTTGTGATTTTAAGAACTTTGATATTTTTGTGTAATCAAGTTTCATCGAATGCACAAACTGGTCTAAACCTCTCAAAATGCGATTTGAAGCTATTTTGTGCACATTGATGTTTTTTTGTGAAAAGTTTCATCGAAATGCACAAAACGGTCTAAAACGTCTCTAAATGCGATTTGAAGTTATTTTGTGCACTTTGATGTTTTGTGTGAAAAGTTTTATCGAAATGCTCAAAATGGTCTAAAACGGTTTCAAATTTGATTTTAAGCACTTTGATATTTTTGTGTAATCAAGTTTCATCGAAATGCACAAAATGGTCTAAAACGTCTGCAAATGCGATTTAAAGCTATTTTGTGCACTTTAATGTTTTGTGTGAAAAGTTTTATCGAAATTCTCAAAATGGTCTAAAACGGTTTCAAATGTGATTTTAAGCACTTTGATGTTTTTGTGTAATCAAGTTTCATCGAAATGCACAAAATGGTTTAAAACGTCTGCAAATGCGATTTGAAGCTATTTTGTGCACTTTGATGTTTTTGTGTGAAAAGTTTCATCGAAATGCACAAAATTGTCTAAAACGTTTCCAAATACGATATTAAGCTATTGTATGCACTTTGATGTTTTTGAGTGAAAAGTTTTTTCGAAATGCACAAAATGGTCTAAAACGTCTCCAAATGCGATTTGGAGCTCTTTTGTGCACTTTGATGTTTTGTGTAAAAAGTTTGCTATTTTGTGCACTTTAATGTTTTGTGTGAAAAGTTTTATCGAAATGCTCAAAATTGTCTAAAACGGTTTCAAATGTGATTTTAATCACTTTGATATTTTTGTGTAATCAAGTTTTTTCGAAATGCACAACATGGTCTAAAACGTCTCCAAATGCGATTTGAAGCTATTTTGTGCACTTTGATGTTTTTGTGTGAAAAGTTTCATCGAAATGCACAAAATGGTCTAAAACGTCTCTAAATGCGATTTGAAGCTATTTTGTGCACTTTGTCGTTTTTGTGTGAAAAGTTTCATCGAAATGCTCAAAATGGTCTAAAACGTCTCCAAATGCGATTTGAAGCTATATTGTGCACTTTGTCGTTTTTGTGTGAAAAGTTTCATCGAAATGCTCAAAATGGTCTAAAACGTCTCTAAATGCGATTTGAAGCTATTTTGTGCACTTTGATGTTTTTTTGTGAAAAGTTTCATCGAAATGCACAAAATGGTCTAAAACGTCTCTAAATGCGATTTGAAGCTATTTTGTGCACTTTGATGTTTTTGTGTGAAAAGTTTCATCGAAATGCACAAAATGGTCTAAAACGTCTCTAAATGCGATTTGAAGCTATTTTGTGCACTTTGATGTTTTTTTGTGAAAAGTTTCACCGAAATGCACAAAATGGACTAAAACGTCTCTAAATGCGATTTGAAGCTATTTTGTGCACTTTGTCGTTTTTGTGTGAAAAGTTTCATCGAAATGCTCAAAATGGTCTAAAACGTCTCCAAATGCGATTTGAAGAAATTTTGTGCACTTTGATGTTTTTGTGTGAAAAGTTTCATCGAAATGCACAAAATGGTCTAAAACGTCTGCAAATGCGATTTGAAGCTATTTTGTGCACTTTGATGTTTTGTGTAATCCAGTTTCATCGAAATGTACAAAATTGTCTAAAACGTCTCTAAATGCGATTTGAAGCTATTTTGTGCACTTTGTCGTTTTTGTGTGAAAAGTTTTTTCGAAATGCACAAAATGGTCTAAAACGTGTCCAAATGCGATTTGAAGTTATTTTGTGCACTTTGATGTTTTGTGTGAAAAGTTTTATCGAAATGCTCAAAATGGTCTAAAACGGTTTCAAATGTGATTTTAAGCACCTTGATATTTTTGTGTAATCAAGTTTCATCGAAATGCACAAAATGGTCTAAAACGTCTGCAAATGCGATTTGAAGCTATTTTGTGCACTTTGATGGTTTGGGTGAAAAGTTTCATCGAAATTCACAAAATGGTCAAAAATGTCTCCAAATGCGATTTGAAGCTATTTTGTGCACTTTGTTGTTTTGTGTGAAAAGTTTCATCGAAATGCACAAAATGGTCTAAAACGGTTTCAAATGTGATTTTAAGCACTTTGATATTTTTGTGTAATCAAGTTTTTTCGAAATGCACAACATGGTCTAAAACGTCTCCAAATGCGATTTGAAGTTATTTCGTTCACTTTGATGTTTTTGTTTGAAAAGTTTCATCGAAATGCACAAAATGGTCTAAAACGTCTCTAAATGCGATTTGAACCTATTTTGTGCACTTTGATGTTTTTGTGTGAAAAGTTTCATCGAAATGCACAAAATGGTCTAAAACGTCTCTAAATGCGATTTGAAGCTATTTTGTGCACTTTGTCGTTTTTGTGTGAAAAGTTTCATCGAAATGCTCAAAATGGTCTAAAACGTCTCCAAATGCGATTTGAAGCTATTTTGTGCACTTCGATGTTTTTTTCTGAAAAGTTTCATCGAAATGCACAAAATGGTCTAAAACGTCTCTAAATGCGATTTGAAGCTATTTTGTGCACTTTGATGTTTTTGTGTGAAAAGTTTCATCGAAATGCACAAAATGGTCTTAAACGTCTCTAAATGCGATTTGAAGCTATTTTGTGCACTTTGTCGTTTTTGTGTGAAAAGTTTCATCGAAATGCTCAAAATGGTCTAAAACGTCTCCAAATGCGATTTGAAGCAATTTTGTGCACTTTGATGTTTTTGTGTGAAAAGTTTCATCGAAATGCACAAAATGGTCTAAAACGTCAGCAAATGCGATTTGAAGCTATTTTGTGCACTTTGATGTTTTTTTGTGAAAAGTTTCATCGAAAGGCACAAAATTGTCTAAAACGTCTCTAAATGCGATTTGAAGCTATTTTGTGCACTTTGTCGTTTTTGTGTGAAAAGTTTCATCGAAATGCTCAAAATGGTCTAAAACGTCTCCAAATGCGATTTGAAGCAATTTTGTGCACTTTGATGTTTTTGTGTGAAAAGTTTTTTCGAAATGCACAAAATGGTCTAAAACGTCTCCAAATGCGATTTGAAGCAATTTTGTGCACTTTGATGTTTTGTGTAATCCAGTTTCATCGAAATGTACAAAATTGTCTAAAACCTCTCAAAATGCGATTTGAAGCTATTTTGTGCACTTTGTCGTTTTTGTGTGAAAAGTTTCATCGAAATGCACAAAATTGTCTAAAACGTCTCCAAATACGATATTAAGCTATTGTATGCACTTTGATGTTTTTGAGTGAAAAGTTTTTTCGAAATGCACAAAATGGTCTAAAACGTCTCCAAATGCGATTTGGAGCTCTTTTGTGCACTTTGATGTTTTGTGTAAAAAGTTTGCTATTTTGTGCACTTTAATGTTTTGTGTGAAAATTTTTATCGAAATGCTCAAAATTGTCTAAAACGGTTTCAAATGTGATTTTAAGCACTTTGATATTTTTGTGTAATCAAGTTTTTTCGAAATGCACAACATGGTCTAAAACGTCTCCAAATGCGATTTGAAGCTATTTTGTGCACTTTGATGTTTTTGTGTGAAAAGTTTCATCGAAATGCACAAAATGGTCTCAAACGTCTGGAAATGCGAGTTGAAGCTATTTTGTGCACTTTGTCGTTTTTGTGTGAAAAGTATATTCGAAATGCTCAAAATGGTCTAAAACGTCTCCAAATGCGATTTGAAGCTATTTTGTGATTTTAAGAACTTTGATGTTTTTGTGTGAAAAGTTTCATCGAAATGCACAAAATGGTCTAAATGCGATTTGAAGCTATTTTGTGCACTTTGATGTTTTTTTGTGAAAAGTTTCATCGAAATGCACAAAATGGTCTAAAACGTCTCCAAATACGATATTAAGCTATTGTATGTATGTTGATGTTTTTGTGTGAAAAGTTTTATCGAAATGCTCAAAATGGTCTAAAACGGTTTCAAATGTGATTTTAAGCACTTTGATGTTTTTGTGTAATCAAGTTTCATCGAAATGCACAAAATGGTCTAAAACATCTGCAAATGCGATTTTAAGCTATTTTGTGCACTTTCATGTTTTGTGTGAAAAGTTTTATCGAAATGCTCAAAATGGTCTAAAACGGTTTCAAATGTGATTTTAAGCACTTTGATATTTTTGTGTAATCAAGTTTCATCGAAATGCACCAAATTGTCTAAAACGTCTGCAAATGCGATTTGAAGCTATTTTGTGCACTTTGATGTTTTTGTGTGAAAAGTTTCATCGAAATGCACAAAATGGTCTAAAACGTCTCCAAATATGATATTAAGCTATTGTATGCACTTTGTTGTTTTTATCTGAAAAGTTTTCACGAAATGCACAAAAGATCTAAAACGTCTCTAAATGCGATTTGAAGTTATTTTGTGCACTTTAATGTTTTGTGTGAAAAGTTTTATCGAAATGCACAAAATGGTCTAAAACGTCTCCAAATGCGATTTGAAGCTATTTTGTGCACTTTGATGTTTTGTGTGAAAAGTTTCACCAAAATGCACAAAATGGTCTAAAACGTCTCCAAATCCGTTTTGAAGCTAATCTAAGCACTTTGATGTTGTTATGTTAAACAAGTTTTTTCGAAATGCACAAAATGGTCTAAAACGTCTCCAAATACGATTTGAAGCTCTTTTGTGCACTTTGATGTTTTGTGTAATAAGTTTTATAGAAACGCACAAAATGGTCTAAAACGGTTTCAAATGTGATTTTAAGCACTTTGATATTTTTGTTTAACCAAGTTTCATCGAAATGCACATAATGGTCTAAAACGTCTCCAAATGCGATTTGAAGCTGTTTTTGTGTGAAAAGTTTTTTCGAAATACACAAAATGGTCTAAAACGTCTCCAAATACAATTTGGAACTCTTTTGTGCACTTTGATGTTTTGTGTCAAAAGTTTTATAGAAATGCTCGAAATGGTCTAAAACGGTTTCAAATGTGATTTTAAGCACTTTGATATTTTTGTGTAATCAAGTTTCATCGAAATGCACAAAATGGTCTAAAACGTGTTCAAATGCGATTTGAAGCTATTTTGTGATTTTAAGAACTTTGATATTTTTGTGTAATCAAGTTTCATCGAATGCACAAACTGGTCTAAACCTCTCAAAATGCGATTTGAAGCTATTTTGTGCACTTTGATGTTTTTGTGTGAAAAGTTTCATCGAAATTCACAAAATTGTCTAAAACGTCTCCAAATACAATATTAAGCAATTGTATGCACTTTGATGTTTTTGAGTGAAAAGTTTTTTTCGAAATGCACAAAATGGTCTAAAACGTCTCGAAATGCGATTTGGAGCTCTTTTGTGCACTTTGATGTTTTGTGTAAAAAGTTTGCTATTTTGTGCACTTTAATGTTTTGTGTGAAAAGTTTTATCGAAATGCTCAAAATTGTCTAAAACGGTTTCAAATGTGATTTTAAGCACTTTGATATTTTTGTGTAATCAAGTTTTTTCGAAATGCACAACATGGTCTAAAACGTCTCCAAATGCGATTTGAAGCTATTTTGTGCACTTTGATGTTTTTTTGTGAAAAATTTCATCGAAATGCACAAAATGGTCTAAAACGTCTCTAAATGCGATTTGAAGTTATTTTGTGCACTTTGATGTTTTGTGTGAAAAGTTTTATCGAAATGCTCATAATGGTCTAAAACGGTTTCAAATGTGATTTTAAGCACTTTGATATTTTTGTGTAATCAAGTTTCATCGAAATGCACAAAATGGTCTAAAACGTCTGCAAATGCGATTTAAAGCTATTTTGTGCACTTTAATGTTTTGTGTGAAAAGTTTTATCGAAATTCTCAAAATGGTCTAAAACGGTTTCAAATGTGATTTTAAGCACTTTGATGTTTTTGTGTAATCAAGTTTCATCGAAATGCACAAAATGGTTTAAAACGTCTGCAAATGCGATTTGAAGCTATTTTGTGCACTTTGATGTTTTTGTGTGAAAAGTTTCATCGAAATGCACAAAATTGTCTAAAACATTTCCAAATACGATATTAAGCTATTGTATGCACTTTGATGTTTTTGAGTGAAAAGTTTTTTCGAAATGCACAAAATGGTCTAAAACGTCTCCAAATGCGATTTGGAGCTCTTTTGTGCACTTTGATGTTTTGTGTAAAAAGTTTGCTATTTTGTGCACTTTAATGTTTTGTGTGAAAACTTTTATCGAAATGCTCAAAATTGTCTAAAACGGTTTCAAATGTGATTTTAATCACTTTGATATTTTTGTGTAATCAAGTTTTTTCGAAATGCACAATATGGTCTAAAACGTCTCCAAATGCGATTTGAAGCTATTTTGTGCACTTTGATGTTTTTGTGTGAAAAGTTTCATCGAAATGCACAAAATGGTCTAAAACGTCTCTAAATGCGATTTGAAGCTATTTTGTGCACTTTGATGTTTTTGTGTGAAAAGTTTCATCGAAATGCACAAAATGGTCTAAAACGTCTCTAAATGCGATTTGAAGCTATTTTGTGCACTTTGATGTTTTTTTGTGAAAAGTTTCATCGAAATGCACAAAATGGTCTAAAACGTCTCTAAATGCGATTTGAAGCTATTTTGTGCACTTTGTCGTTTTTGTGTGAAAAGTTTCATCGAAATGCTCAAAATGGTCTAAAACGTCTCCAAATGCGATTTGAAGCAATTTTGTGCAATTTGATGTTTTTGTGTGAAAAGTTTCATCGAAATGCACAAAATGGTCTAAAACGTCTGCAAATGCAATTTGAAGCTATTTTGTGCACTTTGATGTTTTTTTGTGAAAAGTTTCATCGAAATGCACAAAATTGTCTAAAACGTCTCTAAATGCGATTTGAAGCTATTTTGTGCACTTTGTCGTTTTTGTGTGAAAATTTCATCGAAATGCTCAAAATGGTCTAAAACGTCTCCAAATGCGATTTGAAGCAATTTTGTGCACTTTGATGTTTTTGTGTGAAAAGTTTCATCCAAATGCACAAAATGGTCTAAAACGTCTGCAAATGCGATTTGAAGCTATTTTGTGCACTTTGTCGTTTTTGTGTGAAAAGTTTTTTCGAAATGCACAAAATGGTCTAAAACGTCTCCAATTGCGATTTGAAGTTATTTTGTGCACTTTGATGTTTTGTGTGAAAAGTTTTATCGAAATGCTCAAAATGGTCTAAAACGGTTTCAAATGTGATTTTAAGCACTTTGATATTTTTGTGTAATCAAGTTTCATCGAAATGCACAAAATGGTCTAAAACGTCTGCAAATGCGATTTAAAGCTATTTTGTGCACTTTAATGTTTTGTGTGAAAAGTTTTATCGAAATTCTCAAAATGGTCTAAAACGGTTTCAAATGTGATTTTAAGCACTTTGATGTTTTTGTGTAATCAAGTTTCATCGAAATGCACTAAAAGGTTTAAAACGTCTGCAAATGCGATTTGAAGCTATTTTGTGCACTTTGATGTTTTTGAGTGAAAAGTTTTTTCGAAATGCACAAAAGGGTCTAAAACGTCTCCCAATGCGATTTGGAGCTCTTTTGTGCACTTTGATGTTTTGTGTAAAAAGTTTGCTATTTTGTGCACTTTAATGTTTTGTGTGAAAAGTTTTATCGAAATGCTCAAAAATTGTCTAAAACGGTTTCAAATGTGATTTTAAGCACTTTGATATTTTTGTGTAATCAAGTTTTTTCGAAATGCACAACATGGTCTAAAACGTCTCCAAATGCGATTTGAAGCTATTTTGTGCACTTTGATGTTTTTGTGTGAAAAGTTTCATCGAAATACACAAAATGGTCTAAAACGTCTCTAAATGCGATTTGAAGCTATTTTGTGAACTTTGATGTTTTTGTGTGAAAAGTTTCATCGAAATGCACAAAATGGTCTAAAACGTCTCTAAATGCGATTTGAAGCTATTTTGTGCACTTTGATGTTTTTGTGTGAAAAGTTTCATCGAAATGCACAAAATTGTCTAAAACGTCTCCAAATACGATATTAAGCTATTGTATGCACTTTGTTGTTTTTGAGTGAAAAGTTTTTTCGAAATGCACAAAATTGTCTAAAACGTCTCCAAATGCGATTTGGAGCTCTTTTGTGCACTTTGATGTTTTGTGTAAAAAGTTTGCTATTTTGTGCACTTTAATGTTTTGTGTGAAAAGTTTTATCGAAATGCTCAAAATTGTCTAAAACGGTTTCAAATGTGATTTTAAGCACTTTGATATTTTTGTGTAATCAAGTTTTTTCGAAATGCACAACATGGTCTAAAACGTCTCCAAATGCGATTTGAAGCTATTTTGTGCACTTTGATGTTTTTGTGTGAAAAGTTTCATCGAAATGCACAAAATGGTCTAAAACGTCTCTAAATGCGATTTGAAGCTATTTTGTGCACTTTGTCGTTTTTGTGTGAAAAGTTTTTTCGAAATGCACAAAATGGTCTAAAACGTCTCCAATTGCGATTTGAAGTTATTTTGTGCACTTTGATGTTTTGTGTGAAAAGTTTTATCGAAATGCTCAAAATGGTCTAAAACGGTTTCAAATGTGATTTTAAGCACTTTGATGTTTTTGTGTAATCAAGTTTCATCGAAATGCACAAAATGGTTTAAAACGTCTGCAAATGCGATTTGAAGCTATTTTGTGCACTTTGATGTTTTTGTGTGAAAAGTTTCATCGAAATGCACAAAATTGTCTAAAACGTCTACAAATACGATATTAAGCTATTATATGCACTTTGATGTTTTTGAGTGAAAAGTTTTTTCGAAATGCACAAAATGTTCTAAAACGTCTCCAAATGCCATTTGGAGCTCTTTTGTGCACTTTAATTTTTTTTGTGTAAAAAGTTTGCTATTTTGTGCACTTTTAATGTTTTGTGTGAAAAGTTTTATCGAAATGCTCAAAATTGTCTAAAACGGTTTCAAATGTGATTTTAAGCACTTTGATATTTTTGTGTAATCAAGTTTTTTCGAAATGCACAACATGGTCTAAAACGTCTCCAAATGCGATTTGAAGCTATTTTGTGCACTTTGATGTTTTTGTGTGAAAAGTTTCATCGAAATGCACAAAATGGTCTAAAACGTCTCTAAATGCGATTTGAAGCTATTTTGTGCACTTTGATGTTTTTGTGTGAAAAGTTTCATCGAAATGCACAAAATGGTCTAAAACGTCTCTAAATGCGATTTGAAGCTATTTTGTGCACTTTGTCGTTTTTGTGTGAAGAGTTTCATCGAAATGCTCAAAATGGTCTAAAACGTCTCCAAATGCGATTTGAAGCTATTTTGTGCACTTTGATGTTTTTTTCTGAAAAGTTTCATCGGAATGCACAAAATGGTCTAAAACGTCTCTAAATGCGATTTAAAGCTATTTTGTGCACTTTGATGTTTTTGTGTGAAAAGTTTCATCGAAATGCACAAAATGGTCTAAAACGTCTCTAAATGCGATTTGAAGCTATTTTGTGCACTTTGATGTTTTTTTGTGAAAAGTTTTATCGAAATTCTCAAAATGGTCTAAAACGGTTTCAAATGTGATTTTAAGCACTTTGATGTTTTTGTGTAATCAAGTTTCATCGAAATGCACTAAATGGTTTAAAACGTCTGCAAATGCGATTTGAAGCTATTTTGTGCACTTTTATGTTTTTGTGTGAAAAGTTTCATCGAAATGCACAAAATTGTCTAAAACGTCTCCAAATACGATATTAAACTATTGTATGCACTTTGATGTTTTTGAGTGAAAAGTTTTTTCGAAATGCACAAAATGGTCTAAAACGTCTCAAAATGCGATTTGGAGCTCTTTTGTGCACTTTGATGTTTTGTGTAAAAAGTTTGCTATTTTGTGCACTTTAATGTTTTGTGTGAAAAGTTTTATCGAAATGCTCAAAATGGTCTAAAACGGTTTCAAATGTGATTTTAAGCACTTTGATATTTTTGTGTAATCAAGTTTCATCGAAATGCACAAAATGGTCTGAAACGTCTGCAAATGCGATTTAAAGCTATTTTGTGCACTTTGATGTTTTTGTGTGAAAAGTTTCATCGAAATGCACAAAATGGTCTAAAACGTCTCTAAATGCGATTTGAAGCTATTTTGTGCACTTTGATGTTTTTGTGTGAAAAGTTTCATCGAAATGCACAAAATGGTCTAAAACGTCTCTAAATGCGATTTGAAGCTATTTTGTGCACTTTGATGTTTTTGTCTGAAAAGTTTCATCGAAATGCTCAAAATGGTCTAAAACGTCTCCAAATGCGATTTGAAGCTATTTTGTGCACTTTGATGTTTTTTTCTGAAAAGTTTCATCGAAATGCACAAAATGGTCTAAAACGTCTCTAAATGCGATTTGAAGCTATTTTGTGCACTTTGATGTTTTTGTGTGAAAAGTTTCATCGAAATGCACAAAATGGTCTAAAACGTCTCTAAATGCGATTTGAAGCTATTTTGTGCACTTTGATGTTTTTTTGTGAAAAGTTTCATCGAAATGCACAAAATGGTCTAAAACGTCTCTAAATGCGATTTGAAGCTATTTTGTGCACTTTGTCGTTTTTGTGTGAAAAGTTTCATCGAAATGCTCAAAATGCTCTAAAACGTCTCCAAATGCGATTTGAAGCAATTTTGTGCACTTTGATGTTTTTGTGTGAAAAGTTTCATCGAAATGCACAAAATGATCTAAAACGTCTGCAAATGCGATTTGAAGCTATTTTGTGCACTTTGATGTTTTTTTGTGAAAAGTTTCATCGAAAGGCACAAAATTGTCTAAAACGTCTCTAAATGCGATTTGAAGCTATTTTGTGCACTTTGTCGTTTTTGTGTGAAAAGTTTCATCGAAATGCTCAAAATGGTCTAAAACGGTTTCAAATGTGATTTTGTGCACTTTGATGTTTTTGTGTAATCAAGTTTCATCGAAATGCACAAAATGGTTTAAAACGTCTGCAAATGCGATTTGAAGCTATTTTGTGCACTTTGATGTTTTGTGTAATCCAGTTTCATCGAAATGTACAAAATTGTCTAAAACCTCTCAAAATGCGATTTGAAGCTATTTTGTGCACTTTGATGTTTTTGTGTGAAAAGTTTCATCGAAATGCACAAAATTGTCTAAAACGTCTCCAAATACGATATTAAGCTATTGTATGCACTTTGATGTTTTTGAGTGAAAAGTTTTTTCGAAATGCACAAAATGGTCTAAAATGTCTCCAAATGCGATTTGGAGCTCTTTTGTGCACTTTAATGTTTTGTGTAAAAAGTTTGCTATTTTGTGCACTTTAATGTTTTGTGTGAAAAGTTTTATCGAAATGCTGAAAATTGTCTAAAACGGTTTCAAATGTGATTTTAAGCACTTTTATATTTTTGTGTAATCAAGTTTTTTCGAAATGCACAACATGGTCTAAAACGTCTCCAAATGCGATTTGAAGCTATTTTGTGCACTTTGATGTTTTTGTGTGAAAAGTTTCATCGAAATGCACAAAATGGTCTCAAACGTCTTGAAATGCGAGTTGAAGCTATTTTGTGCACTTTGTCGTTTTTGTGTGAAAAGTATATTCGAAATGCTCAAAATGGTCTAAAACGTCTCCAAATGCGATTTGAAGCTATTTTGTGATTTTAAGAACTTTGATGTTTTTGTGTGAAAAAAGTTTCATCGAAATGCACAAAATGGTCTAAATGCGATTTGAAGCTATTTTGTGCACTTTGATGTTTTTTTGTGAAAAGTTTCATCGAAATGCACAAAATGGTCTAAAACGTCTCCAAATACGATATTAAGCTATTGTATGTATGTTGATGTTTTTGTGTGAAAAGTTTTATCGAAATGCTCAAAATGGTCTAAAACGGTTTCAAATGTGATTTTAAGCACTTTGATGTTTTTGTGTAATCAAGTTTCATCGAAATGCACAAAATGGTCTAAAACATCTGCAAATGCGATTTTAAGCTATTTTGTGCACTTTCATGTTTTGTGTGAAAAGTTTTATCGAAATGCTCAAAATGGTCTAAAACGGTTTCTAATGTGATTTTAAGCACTTTGATATTTTTGTGTAATCAAGTTTCATCGAAATGCACCAAATTGTCTAAAACGTCTGCAAATGCGATTTGAAGCTATTTTGTGCACTTTGATGTTTTTGTGTGAAAAGTTTCACCAAAATGCACAAAATGGTCTAAAACGTCTCCAAATATGATATTAAGCTATTGTATGCACTTTGTTGTTTTTATCTGAAAAGTTTTCACGAAATGCACAAAATGATCTAAAACGTCTCTAAATGCGATTTGAAGTTATTTTGTGCACTTTAATGTTTTGTGTGAAAAGTTTTATCGAAATGCACAAAATGGTCTAAAACGTCTCCAAATGCGATTTGAAGCTATTTTGTGCACTTTGATGTTTTGTGTGAAAAGTTTCACCAAAATGCACAAAATGGTCTAAAACGTCTCCAAATCCGTTTTAAAGCTAATCTAAGCACTTTGATGTTGTTATGTTAAACAAGTTTTTTCGAAATGCACAAAATGGTCTAAAACGTCTCCAAATACGATTTGAAGCTATTTTGTGCACTTTGATGTTTTGTGTAATAAGTTTTATAGAAACGCACAAAATGGTCTAAAACGGTTTCAAATGTGATTTTAAGCACTTTGATATTTTTGTTTAACCAAGTTTCATCGAAATGCACATAATGGTCTAAAACGTCTCCAAATGCGATTTGAAGCTGTTTTTGTGTGAAAAGTTTTTTCGAAATACACAAAATGGTCTAAAACGTCTCCAAATACGATTTGGAACTCTTTTGTGCACTTTGATGTTTTGTGTCAAAAGTTTTATAGAAATGCCCGAAATGGTCTAAAACGGTTTCAAATGTGATTTTAAGCACTTTGATATTTTTGTGTAATCAAGTTTCATCGAAATGCACAAAATGGTCTAAAACGTGTTCAAATGCGATTTGAAGCTATTTTGTGATTTTAAGAACTTTGATATTTTTGTGTAATCAAGTTTCATCGAATGCACAAACTGGTCTAAACCTCTCAAAATGCGATTTGAAGCTATTTTGTGCACTTTGATGTTTTTTTGTGAAAAGTTTCATCGAAATGCACAAAATGGTCTAAAACGTCTCTAAATGCGATTTGAAGTTATTTTGTGCACTTTGATGTTTTGTGTGAAAAGTTTTATCGAAATGCTCAAAATGGTCTAAAACGGTTTCAAATTTGATTTTAAGCACTTTGATATTTTTTTGTAATCAAGTTTCATCGAAATGCACAAAATGGTCTAAAACGTCTGCAAATGCGATTTAAAGCTATTTTGTGCACTTTAATGTTTTGTGTGAAAAGTTTTATCGAAATTCTCAAAATGGTCTAAAACGGTTTCAAATGTGATTTTAAGCACTTTGATGTTTTTGTGTAATCAAGTTTCATCGAAATGCACAAAATGGTTTAAAACGTCTGCAAATGCGATTTGAAGCTATTTTGTGCACTTTGATGTTTTTGTGTGAAAAGTTTCATCGAAATGCACAAAATTGTCTAAAACGTTTCCAAATACGATATTAAGCTATTGCATGCACTTTGATGTTTTTGAGTGAAAAGTTTTTTCGAAATGCACAAAATGGTCTAAAACGTCTCCAAATGCGATTTGGAGCTCTTTTGTGCACTTTGATGTTTTGTGTAAAAAGTTTGCTATTTTGTGCACTTTAATGTTTTGTGTGAAAAGTTTTATCGAAATGCTCAAAATTGTCTAAAACGGTTTCAAATGTGATTTTAATCACTTTGATATTTTTGTGTAATCAAGTTTTTTTCGAAATGCACAACATGGTCTAAAACGTCTCCAAATGCGATTTGAAGCTATTTTGTGCACTTTGATGTTTTTGTGTGAAAAGTTTCATCGAAATGCACAAAATGGTCTAAAACGTCTCTAAATGCGATTTGAAGCTATTTTGTGCACTTTGTCGTTTTTGTGTGAAAAGTTTCATCGAAATGCTCAAAATGGTCTAAAACGTCTCCAAATGCGATTTGAAGCTATATTGTGCACTTTGTCGTTTTTGTGTGAAAAGTTTCATCGAAATGCTCAAAATGGTCTAAAACGTCTCTAAATGCGATTTGAAGCTATTTTGTGCACTTTGATGTTTTTTTGTGAAAAGTTTCATCGAAATGCACAAAATGGTCTAAAACGTCTCTAAATGCGATTTGAAGCTATTTTGTGCACTTTGATGTTTTTGTGTGAAAAGTTTCATCGAAATGCACAAAATGGTCTAAAACGTCTCTAAATGCGATTTGAAGCTATTTTGTGCACTTTGATGTTTTTTTGTGAAAAGTTTCATCGAAATGCACAAAATGGTCTAAAACGTCTCTAAATGCGATTTGAAGCTATTTTGTGCACTTTGTCGTTTTTGTGTGAAAAGTTTCATCGAAATGCTCAAAATGGTCTAAAACGTCTCCAAATGCGATTTGAAGCAATTTTGTGCACTTTGATGTTTTTGTGTGAAAAGTTTCATCGAAATGCACAAAATGGTCTAAAACGTCTGCAAATGCGATTTGAAGCTATTTTGTGCACTTTGATGTTTTGTGTAATCCAGTTTCATCGAAATGTACAAAATTGTCTAAAACGTCTCTAAATGCGATTTGAAGCTATTTTGTGCACTTTGTCGTTTTTGTGTGAAAAGTTTTTTCGAAATGCACAAAATGGTCTAAAACGTGTCCAAATGCGATTTGAAGTTATTTTGTGCACTTTGATGTTTTGTGTGAAAAGTTTTATCGAAATGCTCAAAATGGTCTAAAACGGTTTCAAATGTGATTTTAAGCACCTTGATATTTTTGTGTAATCAAGTTTCATCGAAATGCACAAAATGGTCCAAAACGTCTGCAAATGCGATTTGAAGCTATTTTGTGCACTTTGATGGTTTGGGTGAAAAGTTTCATCGAAATGCACAAAATGGTCAAAAATGTCTCCAAATGCGATTTGAAGCTATTTTGTGCACTTTGTTGTTTTGTGTGAAAAGTTTCATCGAAATGCACAAAATGGTCTAAAACGGTTTCAAATGTGATTTTAAGCACTTTGATATTTTTGTGTAATCAAGTTTTTTCGAAATGCACAACATGGTCTAAAACGTCTCCAAATGCGATTTGAAGTTATTTTGTGCACTTTGATGTTTTTGTTTGAAAAGTTTCATCGAAATGCACAAAATGGTCTAAAACGTCTCTAAATGCGATTTGAACCTATTTTGTGCACTTTGATGTTTTTGTGTGAAAAGTTTCATCGAAATGCACAAAATAGTCTAAAACGTCTCTAAATGCGATTTGAAGCTATTTTGTGCACTTTGTCGTTTTTGTGTGAAAAGTTTCATCGAAATGCTCAAAATGGTCTAAAACGTCTCCAAATGCGATTTGAAGCTATTTTGTGCACTTCGATGTTTTTTTCTGAAAAGTTTCATCGAAATGCACAAAATGGTCTAAAACGTCTCTAAATGCGATTTGAAGCTATTTTGTGCACTTTGATGTTTTTGTGTGAAAAGTTTCATCGAAATGCACAAAATGGTCTTAAACGTCTCTAAATGCGATTTGAAGCTATTTTGTGCACTTTGTCGTTTTTGTGTGAAAAGTTTCATCGAAATGCTCAAAATGGTCTAAAACGTCTCCAAATGCGATTTGAAGCAATTTTGTGCACTTTGATGTTTTTGTGTGAAAAGTTTCATCGAAATGCACAAAATGGTCTAAAACGTCTGCAAATGCGATTTGAAGCTATTTTGTGCACTTTGATGTTTTTGTGTGAAAAGTTTCATCGAAATGCACGAAATTGTCTAAAAAGTCTCCAAATGCGATTTGAAGCTATTTTGTGCACTTTGTCGTTTTTGTGTGAAAAGTTTCATCGAAATTCTCAAAATGGTCTAAAACGTCTCCAAATGCGATTTGAAGCAATTTTGTGCACTTTGATGTTTTTGTGTGAAAAGTTTTTTCGAAATGCACAAAATGGTCTAAAACGTCTCCAAATGCGATTTGAAGCAATTTTGTGCACTTTGATGTTTTGTGTAATCCAGTTTCATCGAAATGTACAAAATTGTCTAAAACGTCTCTAAATGCGATTTGAAGCTATTTTGTGCACTTTGTCGTTTTTGTGTGAAAAGTTTCATCGAAAGGCACAAAATGGTCTAAAACGTCTCCAATTGCGATTTGAAGTTATTTTGTGCACTTTGATGTTTTGTGTGAAAAGTTTTATCGAAATGCTCAAAATGGTCTAAAACGGTTTCAAATGCGATTTTAAGCATTTTGATATTTTTGTGTAATCAAGTTTCATCGAAATGCACAAAATGGTCTAAAACGTCTGCAAATGCGATTTAAAGCTATTTTGTGCACTTTAATGTTTTGTGTGAAAAGTTTTATCGAAATTCTCAAAATGGTCTAAAACGGTTTCAAATGTGATTTTAAGCACTTTGATGTTTTTGTGTAATCAAGTTTTTTCGAGATGCACAAAATGGTCTAAAACGTCTGCAAATGCGATTTAAAGCTATTTTGTGCACTTTAATGTTTTGTGTGAAAAGTTTTATTGAAATTCTCATAATGGTCTAAAACGGTTTCAAATGTGATTTTAAGCACTTTGATGTTTTTGTGTAATCAAGTTTCATCGAAAAGCACAAAATGGTTTAAAACGTCTGCAAATGCGATTTGAAGCTATTTTGTGCACTTTGATGTTTTTGTGTGAAAAGTTTCATCGAAATGCACAAAATTGTCTAAAACGTTTCCAAATACGATATTAAGCTATTGTATGCACTTTGATGTTTTTGAGTGAAAAGTTTTTTCGAAATGCACAAAATGGTCTAAAACGTCTCTAAATGCGATTTGAAGCTATTTTGTGCACTTTGTCGTTTTTGTGTGAAAAGTTTCATCGAAATGCTCAAAATGGTCTAAAACGCCTCCAAATGCGATTTGAAGCTATTTTGTGCACTTTGATGTTTTTGTGTGAAAAGTTTCATCGAAATGCACAAAATGGTCTAAAACGTCTCCAAATGCGATTTGAAGCTATTTTGTGCACTTTGATGTTTTTGTGT
Organism: Antedon mediterranea; assembly: GCF_964355755.1. Taxonomy (NCBI): domain Eukaryota; kingdom Metazoa; phylum Echinodermata; class Crinoidea; order Comatulida; family Antedonidae; genus Antedon; species Antedon mediterranea. The sequence goes on from NW_027306095.1 coordinate 560,656, forward strand.
GAAAAGTTTCATCGAAATGCACAAAATGGTCTAAAACGGTTTCAAATGGGATTTTAAGCACTTTGATATTTTTGTGTAATCAAGTTTTTTCGAAATGCACAAAATGGTCTAAAACGTCTCCAAATGCGATTTGAAGTTATTTTGTGCACTTTGATGTTTTGTGTGAAAAGTTTTATCGAAATGCACAAAATGGTCTAAAACGGTTTCAAATGTGATTTTAAGCACTTTGATATTTTTGTGTAATCAAGTTTTTTCGAAATGCACAAAATGGTCTAAAACGTCTCCAAATGCGATTTGAAGTTATTTTGTGCACTTTGATGTTTTGTGTGAAAAGTTTTATCGAAATGCTCAAAATTGTCTAAAACGGTTTCAAATGTGATTTTAAGCACTTTGATATTTTTGTGTAACCAAGTTTCATCGAAATGCACAAAATGGTCTAAAACGTCTGCAAATGCGATTTGAAGCTATTGTGTGATTTTAAGAACTTTGATATTTTTGTGTAATCAAGTTTCATCGAAATGCACAAAATGATCTAAAGCGTCTTCAAATGCGATTTGAAGCTATTTTGTGCACTTTGATGGTTTTGTGTGAAAAGTTTCATCGAAATGCACAAAATGGTCAAAAACGTCTCCAAATACGATAATAAGCTTTTTTATGCACATTGATGTTTTTGTGTGAAAAGTCTCATCGAAATGCACAAAATGGTCTAAAACGTCTCCAAATGCGATTTGAAGCTATTTTGTGCACTTTGATGTTTTGTGTAATGAAACGCACAAAATTGTCTAAAACGTCTCCGAATACGATATTAAGCTATTTTATGCACTTTGATGTTTTTGTGTGAAAAGTTTTTTCGAAATGCACAAAATGGTCTAAAACGTCTCCAAATGCGATTTGGAGCTCTTTTGTGCACTTTGATGTTTTGTGTAAAAAGTTTTATAGAAATGCTCGAAATGGTCTAAAAGGGTTTCAAATGTGATTTTAAGCACTTTAATGTTTTGTGTAAAAAGTTTTATAGAAATGCTCGAAATGGTCTAAAACGTTTTCAAATGTGATTTTAAGCACTTTAATGTTTTGTGTGAAAAGTTTTTTCGAAATGCACAACATGGTCTAAAACTTCTCCAAATGCGATTTGAAGATATTTTGTGCACTTTGTTGTTTTTTTGTGAACAGTTTCATCGAAACGCACAAAATGGTCTAAAACGTCTCCCAATACGATAATAAGCTATTGTATGCACTTTGTTGTTTTTGTGTGAAAAGTTTTTTCGAATTACACAAAATGGTCTAAAACGTCTCCAAATGCGATTTGGAGCTCTTTTGTGCACTTTGATGTTTTGTGTCAAAAGTATTATAGAAATGCTCGAAATGGTCTAAAACGGTTTCAAATGTGATTTTAAGCACTTTCATGTTTTTGTGTAACCAAGTTTCATCGAGATGCACAAAAAAATCTAAAACGTCTCTAAATGCGATTTGAAGCTATTTTGTGCACTTTGTCGTTTTTGTGTGAAAAGTTTCATCGAAATGCACAAAATGGTCTAAAACGTCTGCAAATGCGATTTGAAGCTATTTTGTGCACTTTGATGTTTTGTGTAATCCAGTTTCATCGAAATGTACAAAATTGTCTAAAACGTCTCTAAATGCGATTTGAAGCTATTTTGTGCACTTTGTCGTTTTTGTGTGAAAAGTTTTTTCGAAATGCACAAAATGGTCTAAAACGTGTCCAAATGCGATTTGAAGTTATTTTGTGCACTTTGATGTTTTGTGTGAAAAGTTTTATCGAAATGCTCAAAATGGTCTAAAACGGTTTCAAATGTGATTTTAAGCACCTTGATATTTTTGTGTAATCAAGTTTCATCGAAATGCACAAAATGGTCTAAAACGTCTGCAAATGCGATTTGAAGCTATTTTGTGCACTTTGATGGTTTGGGTGAAAAGTTTCATCGAAATTCACAAAATGGTCAAAAATGTCTCCAAATGCGATTTGAAGCTATTTTGTGCACTTTGTTGTTTTGTGTGAAAAGTTTCATCGAAATGCACAAAATGGTCTAAAACGGTTTCAAATGTGATTTTAAGCACTTTGATATTTTTGTGTAATCAAGTTTTTTCGAAATGCACAACATGGTCTAAAACGTCTCCAAATGCGATTTGAAGTTATTTTGTTCACTTTGATGTTTTTGTTTGAAAAGTTTCATCGAAATGCACAAAATGGTCTAAAACGTCTCTAAATGCGATTTGAACCTATTTTGTGCACTTTGATGTTTTTGTGTGAAAAGTTTCATCGAAATGCACAAAATGGTCTAAAACGTCTCTAAATGCGATTTGAAGCTATTTTGTGCACTTTGATGTTTTTGTGTGAAAAGTTTCATCGAAATGCACAAAATGGTCTTAAACGTCTCTAAATGCGATTTGAAGCTATTTTGTGCACTTTGTCGTTTTTGTGTGAAAAGTTTCATCGAAATGCTCAAAATGGTCTAAAACGTCTCCAAATGCGATTTGAAGCAATTTTGTGCACTTTGATGTTTTTGTGTGAAAAGTTTCATCGAAATGCACAAAATGGTCTAAAACGTCTGCAAATGCGATTTGAAGCTATTTTGTGCACTTTGATGTTTTTTTGTGAAAAGTTTCATCGAAAGGCACAAAATTGTCTAAAACGTCTCTAAATGCGATTTGAAGCTATTTTGTGCACTTTGTCGTTTTTGTGTGAAAAGTTTCATCGAAATGCTCAAAATGGTCTAAAACGTCTCCAAATGCGATTTGAAGCAATTTTGTGCACTTTGATGTTTTTGTGTGAAAAGTTTTTTCGAAATGCACAAAATGGTCTAAAACGTCTCCAAATGCGATTTGAAGCAATTTTGTGCACTTTGATGTTTTGTGTAATCCAGTTTCATCGAAATGTACAAAATTGTCTAAAACCTCTCAAAATGCGATTTGAAGCTATTTTGTGCACTTTGATGTTTTTGTGTGAAAAGTTTCATCGAAATGCACAAAATTGTCTAAAACGTCTCCAAATACGATATTAAGCTATTGTATGCACTTTGATGTTTTTGAGTGAAAAGTTTTTTCGAAATGCACAAAATGGTCTAAAACGTCTCCAAATGCGATTTGGAGCTCTTTTGTGCACTTTGATGTTTTGTGTAAAAAGTTTGCTATTTTGTGCACTTTAATGTTTTGTGTGAAAAGTTTTATCGAAATGCTCAAAATTGTCTAAAACGGTTTCAAATGTGATTTTAAGCACTTTGATATTTTTGTGTAATCAAGTTTTTTCGAAATGCACAACATGGTCTAAAACGTCTCCAAATGCGATTTGAAGCTATTTTGTGCACTTTGTCGTTTTTGTGTGAAAAGTATATTCGAAATGCTCAAAATGGTCTAAAACGTCTCCAAATGCGATTTGAAGCTATTTTGTGATTTTAAGAACTTTGATGTTTTTGTGTGAAAAGTTTCATCGAAATGCACAAAATGGTCTAAATGCGATTTGAAGCTATTTTGTGCACTTTGATGTTTTTTTGTGAAAAGTTTCATCGAAATGCACAAAATGGTCTAAAACGTCTCCAAATACGATATTAAGCTATTGTATGTATGTTGATGTTTTTGTGTGAAAAGTTTTATCGAAATGCTCAAAATGGTCTAAAACGGTTTCAAATGTGATTTTAAGCACTTTGATGTTTTTGTGTAATCAAGTTTCATCGAAATGCACAAAATGGTCTAAAACATCTGCAAATGCGATTTTAAGCTATTTTGTGCACTTTCATGTTTTGTGTGAAAAGTTTTATCGAAATGCTCAAAATGGTCTAAAACGGTTTCAAATGTGATTTTAAGCACTTTGATATTTTTGTGTAATCAAGTTTCATCGAAATGCACCAAATTGTCTAAAACGTCTGCAAATGCGATTTGAAGCTATTTTGTGCACTTTGATGTTTTTGTGTGAAAAGTTTCATCGAAATGCACAAAATGGTCTAAAACGTCTCCAAATATGATATTAAGCTATTGTATGCACTTTGTTGTTTTTATCTGAAAAGTTTTCACGAAATGCACAAAAGATCTAAAACGTCTCTAAATGCGATTTGAAGTTATTTTGTGCACTTTAATGTTTTGTGTGAAAAGTTTTATCGAAATGCACAAAATGGTCTAAAACGTCTCCAAATGCGATTTGAAGCTATTTTGTGCACTTTGATGTTTTGTGTGAAAAGTTTCACCAAAATGCAAAAAATGGTCTAAAACGTCTCCAAATCCGTTTTGAAGCTAATCTAAGCACTTTGATGTTGTTATGTTAAACAAGTTTTTTCGAAATGCACAAAATGGTCTAAAACGTCTCCAAATACGATTTGAAGCTCTTTTGTGCACTTTGATGTTTTGTGTAATAAGTTTTATAGAAACGCACAAAATGGTCTAAAACGGTTTCAAATGTGATTTTAAGCACTTTGATATTTTTGTTTAACCAAGTTTCATCGAAATGCACATAATGGTCTAAAACGTCTCCAAATGCGATTTGAAGCTGTTTTTGTGTGAAAAGTTTTTTCGAAATACACAAAATGGTCTAAAACGTCTCCAAATACAATTTGGAACTCTTTTGTGCACTTTGATGTTTTGTGTCAAAAGTTTTATAGAAATGCTCGAAATGGTCTAAAACGGTTTCAAATGTGATTTTAAGCACTTTGATATTTTTGTGTAATCAAGTTTCATCGAAATGCACAAAATGGTCTAAAACGTGTTCAAATGCGATTTGAAGCTATTTTGTGATTTTAAGAACTTTGATATTTTTGTGTAATCAAGTTTCATCGAATGCACAAACTGGTCTAAACCTCTCAAAATGCGATTTGAAGCTATTTTGTGCACTTTGATGTTTTTGTGTGAAAAGTTTCATCGAAATTCACAAAATTGTCTAAAACGTCTCCAAATACAATATTAAGCAATTGTATGCACTTTGATGTTTTTGAGTGAAAAGTTTTTTTCGAAATGCACAAAATGGTCTAAAACGTCTCGAAATGCGATTTGGAGCTCTTTTGTGCACTTTGATGTTTTGTGTAAAAAGTTTGCTATTTTGTGCACTTTAATGTTTTGTGTGAAAAGTTTTATCGAAATGCTCAAAATTGTCTAAAACGGTTTCAAATGTGATTTTAAGCACTTTGATATTTTTGTGTAATCAAGTTTTTTCGAAATGCACAACATGGTCTAAAACGTCTCCAAATGCGATTTGAAGCTATTTTGTGCACTTTGATGTTTTTTTGTGAAAAATTTCATCGAAATGCACAAAATGGTCTAAAACGTCTCTAAATGCGATTTGAAGTTATTTTGTGCACTTTGATGTTTTGTGTGAAAAGTTTTATCGAAATGCTCATAATGGTCTAAAACGGTTTCAAATGTGATTTTAAGCACTTTGATATTTTTGTGTAATCAAGTTTCATCGAAATGCACAAAATGGTCTAAAACGTCTGCAAATGCGATTTAAAGCTATTTTGTGCACTTTAATGTTTTGTGTGAAAAGTTTTATCGAAATTCTCAAAATGGTCTAAAACGGTTTCAAATGTGATTTTAAGCACTTTGATGTTTTTGTGTAATCAAGTTTCATCGAAATGCACAAAATGGTTTAAAACGTCTGCAAATGCGATTTGAAGCTATTTTGTGCACTTTGATGTTTTTGTGTGAAAAGTTTCATCGAAATGCACAAAATTGTCTAAAACGTTTCCAAATACGATATTAAGCTATTGTATGCACTTTGATGTTTTTGAGTGAAAAGTTTTTTCGAAATGCACAAAATGGTCTAAAACGTCTCCAAATGCGATTTGGAGCTCTTTTGTGCACTTTGATGTTTTGTGTAAAAAGTTTGCTATTTTGTGCACTTTAATGTTTTGTGTGAAAACTTTTATCGAAATGCTCAAAATTGTCTAAAACGGTTTCAAATGTGATTTTAATCACTTTGATATTTTTGTGTAATCAAGTTTTTTCGAAATGCACAATATGGTCTAAAACGTCTCCAAATGCGATTTGAAGCTATTTTGTGCACTTTGATGTTTTTGTGTGAAAAGTTTCATCGAAATGCACAAAATGGTCTAAAACGTCTCTAAATGCGATTTGAAGCTATTTTGTGCACTTTGATGTTTTTGTGTGAAAAGTTTCATCGAAATGCACAAAATGGTCTAAAACGTCTCTAAATGCGATTTGAAGCTATTTTGTGCACTTTGATGTTTTTTTGTGAAAAGTTTCATCGAAATGCACAAAATGGTCTAAAACGTCTCTAAATGCGATTTGAAGCTATTTTGTGCACTTTGTCGTTTTTGTGTGAAAAGTTTCATCGAAATGCTCAAAATGGTCTAAAACGTCTCCAAATGCGATTTGAAGCAATTTTGT